>NW_021319945.1:549916-590031 GCF_001605985.2 Dendrobium catenatum | reverse complement strand
TATATATAATTTTTTCATAATATTTGAAAGCTTATTTTATAAAAAAACCTATCCACAGCTAGAGTTTTCAAACAAGCTCGAGCTTTTGAGTGGAGCTCGAGCTTGATATTTCCTAAACGAGTCGAGCTCGAGCCCATTAAGGATTAAACGAGCCAGACTTGATAAGGCAAATACTCGACTCGTTTACACCCTTAATCTTAACTTTGGAGTTGTTTGAGCAAAGAATGGAAATTTGGTAGAAGATGAAATTAATCTGTTCTTCTATCAAAAAAATCTGAACATAACAAAGGATTATTTTTAAATAGGCAAAACTATGCAAAAATTACTATTTATTCAGAAAAACCTATTATTTCATCAATTTTTACTTTGCTGGTGTTTTTTGGTTTCTCAATTCGATCTTTCAGTGTACGTACGAATAAGGTGTTTTTGAAATGAATATTAAAAAGTATTTCTATTAATTTGGGTAAAATAAAAGAATCCCTTTTCTATAAACAATTAACATCTTATAATTTTAGTACTTAAAAAAAGATTCTTAAGAAAATTAGTTAAATCTTTATTCTCTATTACTTTGGCTTTAAATTTTTTTATGCATCATTTATTTAATTACATAATTAACCTTTGTTTAAGATATCATTAACACCATAAATTTGTGTCAAGCAATTTTAATGATATTTTTATTTTTATGATTCCTTTACATTTGATGCTTTACCCTTAAATTTATTTCTTACTCCTTTTTATTATATGCATTTCTTTGAAGCAATTTCTGTTTTGGGTCACATCAATGAGGAAGCATCTTATTCTATCTCTTAAGTATTTTTGTTATTTCAGTTATTATCTGGGATTATAATTGTCGGTTGAAATATTGTCCCATACTTGTGATGATTGAAGCATCTTAAAGTTTTTTAGGATTAAATCTATAATTGAAGATGAGAAAATTGCTAAACTGCAAGGATTTTTTAAGCTTAATCGGGACACAAAATTAATCTAAAAAATTAGTTTAATTTAATTACGTGGCTAATTTGTTCAAATATGGTGAGATTATTACATGCGGAGTCTGGACACAGAGGACCGTTCGATTTTGTGACTGTAAATGTTAAAAACACAGTTATTGTTCGTCAATATGCTTTTACTATTCATAGTTACAAAACCGAGCAATTCTCTGTGTGTAGACTCCTCGCGTAATAATCTCTCTCAAATATGAGAGGCAAAGGCCAGTAGGCTCTGATCTTTCTTTACACTTACAATACTACAACAATGTTAATATTAGTAGTATCTTAGACTTGTTGAATAGGTGGAGCTATAGGGGAACTTACAAAGTGAAGTTATCAATAAGAGAAAAAAAAAATCAACATTTGGTATGATAGAAAAAGCAACCAACATAGCAAAAATTTGAATTATAAACCTCAGCCACCATGTTTGTATCCTGATGTTGAGAATCTTCAAGGAAACTTTGGCGATGGAGATTTGGATCAGCTTGGTCATTGTCATTTTCATTTCTATGACATGATGAATTATTAACAAATAATATTGGAGTTGAGGGTAAAAGGTGCCATAGTGTTGAAATAAACTTGGAGGAAAGAATTTGATTGCAATGAGAATTTTTTTTTGAAGGATAGAATCATTTGTTTGTTGATGATGGTAACTCTCTATAAAAAATGTTCCACATATGCTCAAGTAAGTAACAATAGGAGCTTATATTTGATCTCCTCCAAAATACTACCTTTTACTAAAATCATTTCTGTTGAGAGCTTATCCAAATGAAATATGAGAAAACTTTAAGTGATATCAATTTTCACAAGGACTGAAGTGTAATGATTTAGGATTTTGATAATAAAGAAGTAGGTGAGTTCACAGACGACAATGTTCCAAATAAAGAGCTTAATGTGTAAATAATGATTTTATTAAAAAAAGTATGCTCTTAAATATGAGAAGGCATGAGAAGGCAATCCATACGTGGACAATAGGTGGTTAATTATAAAACTCTAAAATAGTGTCCATTTTGATAATCCCATTAACAATCTTTCAAACTTCATTGAATTCTTAACAAAAAGTATAGTGTTGCCCTTAATCCATGAGAATCTTAGTAATATGTGTTTAGAGTTTAGCAAGAATACAATGCTACTACTAATAAAAGGCATGACTTGCAAACAAGGGTGGAATCAAGAAGAGTTCAAGGTGGGCAGTTGTGATACCGAATGGTAGATGATGTTCGCGGCTTTGGAGATGGAGATGGAAGGTTTCTGAGTTGTTGAAGACAGTGAGCACAATAGGCTCAAGAATAGAGGGTAACACCACTTGAAGTGGTTTCAAGATACATAATCTAGAACTATTCAAAGAAACAATTCTTTATTTCTTAAAGACTAAAAAAGTTGCCTCTTGACCATTACAGGAAAATATTTATACTATTGAGGTTGACACAGGCAAACAACTAGTATTACAAATATGGCTAGATACAAACAAGATAAATTCTAGAACTCTAATATCTAATAAGTAATTGAGTTGAAATTAAAATTGCAACTCCGGTGTTAGTCTACTGGGGTAGGAGAAGCATCAGGTGTATAATATGGAGTCATATCAACTACATTAAAGGTAGAGAAAATATTATAATCTCTGAGAAGATCAACTTGATAAGCATTATCATTAATCCTTTTTATTATTCTAAAAGGACTGTTAGTTCTTGGATTGAGGTTGCCAAAAAGCTTCTTTTGGAAAACGTTCCTTGCACAACTGAATCCAAGCAAGACCGCCTTCTTTGAATAAGAAGGATTTCTTATTCTTATTTGATTGAGCTTGATATTTAGGATTTTGTTTTTGAATCATCTCTTGAACTTGTTTGTGTAATTGTTTATTTCAATGCTCCTCTGCTCTCCATCTTCACTAAAATGAGCTATGGGAATTTGGGGAATTAAATCATTAGCCGCTAGTGGGTTAAACCCATAAACAATTTCAAGGGGACTTTTTGTAGACTGATTAGTAGATGTTTTGAAAGCAAATTAACTTGTGGTAGAATCAAATCCCATTGTCAAATATATTTTCCTACAAAACAACGCAGTAAATTGCCCAAACTTCTGTTATCCGTTTCTATTTGACCGTTTGTTTGGGATGTGACACCAAGCTGAATTGAAACTTAGTACCAAGTTTTTCCCATAACATTCTCCAAAAGTGGCTTAAGAACTTCACATCTCTATTTAAAGTGGTAGTTTAGGGAATTCCATGCAAACGAACTATTTCTTTGAAATACAAATCATCCACTTGAGTAACATAAAATGTCTTGCTACAAGGTATGAAGTAGGCCATTTTTTAGAACCGATCCACCACAACCATAATGGAGTCCTTCTGTTGTTGTGCTCAAGGCAATCCCAAGACAAACTCCAAGCTAATATCAATCCATGGGGGCGATGGGAAAGGGCAAAGGCATGTACAAGCTCATTCGTTTCTCTCTGTTTTAGCCATTTTACAAATAGGACATTGTTTGACAAACCTCTCAACATATCTAGCAAGAAGAGGCCAGTGGAAATGTTCTTTGATTAGAGCCAACATTTTGTCTCAACCAAAATGTCCTGCCATCATACTTTCATAATTTTCAGAGAGGATGGTCAGTCGCATAGAACCTCGAGGTATGCACAACATAGGAGGCTAAGTTCTAGAAGCCGTAGCTGGTGAGAGACTCATTTGGCATTGTTTCCAAATGTTGGAAAAATAAGGATTTTATGAATATAATTCCTTCATCACTTTAAACCTCATAATCTTGGATTGCAAGATTGTTATCATTAAATGACGACGATTAAGAGCATCAGCTATCTAATTACAATATCCTAACTCGTGTTTGATTACAAAATGGAATGCTTATAAATATTCCACCCAAGCTACATGATTTTTTTTTTGCTATTAAGGAATATAAGGGCTTTTTGGCCGGAAAATAAAATAAATTCTCCTACTAATAGATAATGTTCCGAATGCTTGATGACCCAAATGATGACATAAAATTCCTTATCACAAGTAGAATATCTTTGCCACACCTCGCTGAATATTTTGTAAAATAAGGACAACTAATGCCCCCTTTGAATGAGAACAGCTCCTCTGCAGTCATTGGATGTGTAATATCCCATATTATAACCCAGTGAAATGAATTTTTTAGGAGTCATTATAGGTCAAAATTACAAGCTGTCTTTGCCATAACATAAATATTATAGTATTATAATTACACTAATGTTTTCATAATTTTTTGGCATTGATGCAAATCCTTAAGATATTTACACATATCAATAAAAGTGAGAATTTTGAGAACGTAATGTGTTCATTTGTTAAATTGATTTCACCAAAAGTTTTTACATAAAATAGACTATTTTATTGATATTTTATAATTTTTTTAAACCCCAAAAGGATTTATATGAATTTTAAACTGAAAATTGATTTATAAAAAAGATAAATTAGATAATTCTTGCAAATGTAATTCCGGGGCATTACAGGATACATCACATTCAGCCTCAAAGAGTTGGTTGAAATCAGACAGATCTAAAATGAGCAGAAGAAATATGTTTTATGAGTTGTTCAAAACTGAGTTGAGCTGAATCACTCGGCCATGCAAATTTGCTTGCTTTTAGAAGTTCAATAATGGGTCCTGTTGAGCTGATGGGTTGTTTAGAGGAGCTAAGAACTATTACTGGTAAAATCTTTCTGAATGGTGACTATCTGGCTCGGATGTTACTATTCCTGATTATTATTGCTGATGGGTCTCTTTTACTTTAGTTTAAGCATTTCTTTGGAAGCAATGTGGTTTGTCTTCACCGTGAGCTTTCAGTTTGCCAGATGTTGGATTATCTTCACATTTTGGGTTTGGGTTTTGATCACTCCTTTTATATAATCCTAATGTTTTTCAGAATTCTATTATGCATAATACTCTTGGTTAATTTCATATCTTTTCATGCTTTGGTTTGTTTTTTATGTTATTTCATTTTTGCAGCTTCAAGAAATTCTTGTTAGGGTGGGCAAGCTTATAATTTTTTGTAGGAAGTTGGAGCAAAATGGTTTATTCATGTTTTTCATGTTTTTGATGCTGATTACGCTTGTAGCCCTAGAATATTATTAGGATATTTTGTATTTCTTAGTATCGGCTTTTAGGTTTTCTTTTGACTTATTTTGTTGCTTCGATGGGGATCAGTGAGTTTAAGGTTCCTTTTAAGGACCTTGTAATCCTGTTTTTATATTAACACGTAGGCCCCTCCGTGGGTTTCTTTAAAAATAAAAATATTTTTTTAAAATAAATATTTTAAATTAAAAAAAACCTCTACATTGTTTTGGCTATAATCTATTTCAGGCAAAAGTCCGCAAGGGCACAGTAAGCTAGATCAGTTTAATCTATTTCATGCAGAAGCCCGCATTATGCATTTTGTGATAAACTAGTTGGTTTCCTTCCTCGATAGTTCTTTTTTTTTTTTATTTGAAGAAAGTATTGACGACTGTAGTTATGTTGCACTGTTCAGATGAATTTTTTTTTCTCTTGTAGGTCTCTTTGTTCTTTCTGTTTTAAAGAAATTGGTTCCTTAGATTTTTGAGAGATTGTCTTCATGTTTTGATCATTGCCATTATACTTTCTTCGTTTATTTATTAAAGACATCAATATCATCTTCAACTTAATTGATAAAATTAAGATCTTAAAAATAAGTTATTTATAAACTTTGTTTAACATTTTTTATGTGAGGATAATTGTTGCGGACTAGAATATACGCGGCGATAGAGTTAGAATACTACGTCTTAGCGTTGCACGAATATCCAGTTCACACACAGAGAACACATGATTTTTTACATGGAAAACCTTAAAAATGGGAAAAACCATGGGGCCTAGCCCAGTTGAAAATGTTTCACTAGAACTTGAGTTGGTTACAATGGGCTGACTCGCTTATGTGAGCGATCAGATTACAAGTAACAATTATACAATAGAAGTCAGGATGTTAGGTAATGGTTTGGCAGGACTTCGAGCCTTAGATGATGATCTGGAAGAATTTTGGGCCTTAAATGAAGGTCTGGCAAAGGTGAGAGCCTTCAACGGTGGCCTGACAAAGATGAGAGCTTCAAGTGAAGGACTGGCGGAGCGTAGAGCATCAGGTAGTGATTCAGCGGAGCGACGGTGTTAGGCGGTAGTCCGGTGGAGCATAGGAAATCGGGTGGTGGTCCGGCGAAGTGACGGCGTTAGGTAATGGTCCGATGGAGCACAGGGCGTCAAGTGGTGGTCTGGCGGAGTGACGGCATTAGGCGGTGATCCGGTGGAGCACAGGGCATTAAGTGGTGGTCCGACGGAGTGACGACGTTAGACGGTGGTCCGGTGGAGCACAGGGTGTCAGTTGGTGGTCCGGCGGAGTGACGGCCTTAGACGGTGGTCCGGTGGAGCACAAGGTGTCAGGTGGTGGTCCGGCGGAGTGAAGGCGTTAGGCGGTGGTCCGGTGGAGCACAGGGCGTCAGGTGGTGGTCCGACGGAACTCCGGCGGTGGTCCGGCGAAACTCCGGCGGTGGTCGAGGAGGCTAGGAACCAAGAGTGATCTCCGATCTCTCTGTTTTTTTCTTAGGCTCAGGGGTCCTTTTTCAAGAGGAGAGGGGGCTCTATGTATAGATTTTGAAAATGGCATGGCCCGTAAATAGGTGGAGGAACAAGGGTTAGTTGGGAGTGGTTGAATGGACGGTCGATCTTGAATACCTTGATCATGAACCGTTCGATGGACTTTTGAATTTTGTAGTGATGTCGGAATTCAGTGATCTTGGGCTCGTTGGATTTGTCTCGTCGAGCCGCTCGATTTGACTATAAGTTTGTTATGTTTGAAAGCCGTTTGGTAGTCCAAATTGTGGTTTGAACTTTACAACAGCGCTTCGGATTCTTGATTTGGATCCATTTGGGCTCGGATTGGGTCGAATTTGGTGTCGTTGGGTTCGTATTTTCGAGACGCTCAGTTCAACTGTAAGTTTGCTGAAATCGGAGTTCATATGTTCCTAATTTTGATTTCGGAAGTCCAACTTGATTTTGCTTTGAGATTAGTGCCCAATCAAGATAATTTTTGTACGATGTATCAATAATAACTCAGGATTCAATTTATCGGTTGTTTAACTTCTGCTTGTTTTCTTTACCTTCATCGATTATAATCTGGTTATACATAATATATATTTACAGGATGATAGTTTTTGTGGTTTTTCTGTACTCATTATGGGGAACCGCGTAATGTCCATTGAAGTTTTAAGTATTAAGTAGAAAAAAAACCCATTTTGTCTAATGTTTTGCTAAAGAATGGCTATTTTTCATCTAGAGATTGTAATGAACACCTACTACATAAGCTATTTTTAATTTTGCATGTAGCCGATCACACACAGTAGGATAGATAAAAGTTTAATATTGTTGTTGTTGTTGTGATTAAGGAAATAATAGCGGTTGGTTTCTTGGATATAAGCAATCATAAGAAAATAAGGGTATAGTTTGAAAGAGGGACTATTGAAGTAGGGGTGGATTGAGGTGGGCTATGGCAGTAGGGGCGGAACCAATCTTAGTTCTAGGGGGAAAAATGGCAAACTTATAAAAAAAATAAAAATACATATAACGATACACAAATAATTTATTTTGCACACAATCATTTTTCACAGACTTGTTTGTTAGTATCTGAAAAGTTCAACATAATCCGATGAAAATTGCGGGATGCCAAGAGACTTTTTGATTTTTTGAGGGACAAATTGCATGAAAAAGTCAGGCTGAGGACAAAAAATAAATTTCAAATTGGAATATTAAAAATAACCCTCAGAAAATTTATTACGTGCGGAGTGCCAGTACTAGCACGGAACAAACACTGTGTACCTACCGGTATCTAGCGGTACCGAGTGCCGGTACTAGCACGGAACAATGCTTGTGCGGATGATTCTCCCCGTCCGCACTCTGCACCTAATAATCTCTCCAGTTTGCGCATGCCACCTGTCCGGTGCACAAGTTGCAGCCGCACTTCTTCACTTGCAGCTCCGCCGATTCTTCACGCAGTCAGCTAAATAGCTCGTCGTCCACAGTGATCTTTAAATACTCGACGAGTGTTAATCTTAATTACATGGCTTAAGTGATTTATTCCTCAAAATCTACAAAACCTTTACTTTTATAATTAATTGCTGTTGATCAATGTTTGACCTGCAGAAATGCTGGACCATTTTATGTTTTTCTGGTAGGAATAAAGTTGTGGGTGTTAAGCGTTTGATCATAATTTTTATCACTAATTAAGCTTATCATATAATTAGGCACTTTTTATTTTACCTACTTAATTATTTTTTTGAAAAATTTAAGTTTTTTTATCCCTCGGAGAGACCTACACGTTAATATTAAAAAAGAGCACATGTCTTTAGAGGGATTTCCTGCTTGCTATTCGCTCAAAGAGCTGCAATCAAAAAGCAAAATAAAACCTGCAAGCGCATGATTCCCACTACAGTACAAAGCAAAAGAAAATAAAATGGTAGGAAATCAACCATACCAAAAAAATAAGTTAAGATCCATGTATAAATCATCATTTTGCAAAAAAGAAGAACACAAGCACCAAAATTTTAAAAATAAAGTGAAATAGCAAGAAATTGTTATAATATAAATGAAGGATACGTACCAATGGGGGACACCCACATTAGCTAGCGGTTTAAGGGGGATGTTACTGCTGAACAACTAGAACATATGCAACCGAAAAAAGTTGACAATTTGCTTAAGACTATTACACAACATATGGGAAGGAAATCATTCTAAAACAGTCCAGTGATAAGAGTAGAATCATGACATAAGTAAGGTGACATCAACAATCCAAATCCTCAAGAGATAGGCAACCCTCACGGTCACAAAGGCAACCACCCAAAATTAGTGAAAGAACAGGACACAACCAACAAAATTTGAGAGAAGGAAAAACCTCATAGACCATAAGATCGAAATAATAAATGGAAGGTTGCTAGCTGTCGATCAGCACCAAGCAAAATTCACCTCAGCTAAAAGAAACAAACAGAACAAATAGCAAAAAAGATCTACCCGCAAGAAAGCTCAAACACCCACTCAGGAATAACAAACAACACAACAAACATCAAGCCAAAAAAAATGAAAACACATCAAACCAAAACAACAGCATAGATAACAACCTAGTCTTAAATTCTTATATACGACAAATCCAACTAAGATAATGCCATGAAAGAGTCTAACTGACAACCAAATTTTGCAATCCAGTTAGCGCAAGAGTTTGCCTTACGATAGATATGGGTCAGAGAATAATTAATCTTATTCAGGGACTATTTGATCTCTCCGATGATGTAAAATTTCTCAGGCCACCAACTTTAGAACCATTAATAATATAAAATAAAAACATTGCATCCACCTTCAACTAGACATCATAAATACTCGGAGAATAACATACATATTGAGGCTATAGGCAATGGCCTTAAGCTCAACAGTAATAACATTGGAATGGATAAATGGACCAGCAAAAGCTGAAATAACATTGCCTAAGTGATCTTTGATAATCCCACCACCACCACCGCTTAGGAAATTAATAGACCCATCCATATTCATTTTACATTAAGGGAAGGAAGGCTTAATCCACCTCACAATACTTTCAAATTTCTCATACACTTGAGGGCCAAATTCAATACAAAAATAATGAGCAACAAAACTACAATTATAAAAATTGTTGGCATTGGTAAGATTAACAGAAAAAATTGCAGAATTTTGTCTTTCACCTTGGAAACTATATGCCTAAAATTCATCTTAATCTCTCTATGCTTAGAATCAATCCTCTTTATCCAAAGGTACCACATTATAAGGAGAAGAATTAGATTTTTAATATGACCTTTGATAGGGGAAAACCAAGAAAGCAAAATAGAGCTAACATCGTCACTATTACAACTAAAGTTATCCTTGTTGAACATGTCATATAAATATCTCTAAACTTTAATAGCAATGGCACCATGCATAAAAAAAACGTGGCTTATTTCTTTATATTGTAACAACAATGACATCTAGAGGAAATACTAAAACCTTTTTTTAATAAAATAACATCAATAGGTAGCATGTTATGAAACACCTGCCAGACTAAAATAGAATAAGAAATGGGAATATTCTTATGCCAAATAGAAGCAAACAACAAGGATTTAGGATTGATATTTCTAACAGAATTCCACATATTATTGAGAACAAAGTTAATTGGAAGTAGACAACTTAAACAAAATTAGATCCTCACTATGCATATGTAAAGGAATTCGCATAATCATATCAACTAAATTATGAAGAACTAGCTCCAATAATTTGCTAGCATTTCAACTATTATTGTCAATGAAGTTATTAACCTTAGTAGATGCAATAGTATGAGAATTTAAAAAGTTATTAATAGAATTGGGACAAATCTAATTATCTTGCCAAAAAAAGACTTACCTTGGCCCACACCCCATTGAACGAGAGGCCTCATAATTGCATGAATGAGGGTGATTTTTCTGGCAATATTTTTGCAACATGAACTTAGCCTACATACTTTTCTTTGATCTAAATGAAAATTAAAATTTGTGAGAGAAAGCCTGAGCCATGTCAACAAAATTTTTACACCGGAGCCTCACTTCATCAAAAGGACTAGACATATTCTTCCAAGAGGACCAACAGATGCACGAGCTACTATTTTTAGATCCCCAAAAAAACTAATTAAAAAGTTTCTTCATACGAAGGCAAATAGAGGACGTACGTTGCATAATATGAAAAATGTAAATATATAATGAACTCAAAATACTTTAATCAAAACAAGCCTACAACCAAAAGAAAGAAAATTAAAAGACTAGGCAGAAAGTTTTTTTTAATCGAAGAAAAAAATATCCTCAAATAAATGAGACATCTTCTTACCTTTGAACAAAAGGGTCCCCAAGTACTTAATAGAAAGTGATTTGGAAATAAAACCACAATTGTGTTGAATAACATTTATTCTACTATGATTCACATAATTAGCAACAATAAAATAATTCTTCATATTGTTAATGGACAAGCCTAAGATTCACATAATTAACAATAATAAAAGAATTCTTCTTATTGTTAATGGACAAGCCACTAATCTTTTGAAACTGAAGAAGAAATTTAACAAGGAACTTGATGTTATTTAAGGAATCATTTGAAAAAATAATAAAGTCATTAGCAAAACTGAGGTGATAATAGGAAAATCATCCATGGTACGATAAAGTAGCTTGGGATACCTCCTATAAAGGAGGATCCTCCAAACCCCTAGATAAATATTTAGCAACAATGATAAATCAAGCAGGGGAAAAGGGATCACCTTGTCTCAGACTCTGAGAGTTTTGAAAAAGCCCTGATTGCTACCAATGATGATAATAACAATTTTTTTTTTTTACGTTAACCCCAAAAATGCAATTAGCTATTTCCCTCCTCACTCTGCTAGGACTTCGCCCTAGCTAGCGCATAATGTGGGTTTGCCTTTGATTCTTCTCCTTCACGCGTCGCCGGTGCTAAGGGGAGTTTCTTTCCTCTTCTCTTGTGTTCCTTATTTTCCTTTTTGGTTTCTTTCGGCTTTGTTTTTGTGATGATGACTGTTTCTAAACGTTCAGATCCTAGTTTCCTCGATTGTAAGAATCCTTCGAAATCTTTCAAAGATATTGTTTTTTTGCTTCAGCTGATTCCACAAATGCTTTTTTGGATCTTAAAGTAACTACTCTTTGGGGTTTGATAGCTTTGTGGATCTTGGAGAAAGAGGTGCAACATCTTGCAAAACCATTTGAATTTGCGTTGGTTGGAAAGTTCCCCTTGTGTAGGCTTGTTCTTGATTCTATTCAAAAATTTTTCTTTAATATGAAGATTTATGGTAATTTTTCTTTTACTTTATTGGATCAAAGACATGTGTTGATCAAGTTATCTAATGATCTTGACTATGTAAGGGTTTTTGCGCATAGCAATTATTTTATGTAATTAATTAAATGATCTCCTTTTTGAAGGAATCCCCAATCGTTCTTGTTTGAATTTCCTCCCAAAATCTTCGTCCATATTTCTTCTTCTCTCACATTCTCTATGGTTTTTGTTTTTTGTTTGACCGGCCAATTTAAACAGATAATACCACCGGTGTGGGATCAAGACCGTTGGTTGCTCGCATTCTTGTTGAACTTAACATTACCTTATATATAAAATAAAAAAAAAAACAATATTTTCTAGCTCCTCCACCGCATTAAAAATAAATATTCGGATTGATCTTATATTGTGAAATTAGTTATCATGCTAGATCTTTTGATTATATCGTTTAGATTTCATTTGAGACATCTTTTTTATCGCTTTATAAAGTAGATTTCTAGTATAAAAAGTTTTTAAACTTGAAAATTTTTAACTAAAAAGTTATTTATATGTAGCAAGAAATTGTCCCAAACGAAGCCTTACAACGAGCTGAAAAACATTTTTTGGTGCATGTATGCAAATTTACTATTACATATATTAATGCATTCATCTCAACATATAACTAGACATCTATAATCTTCTGTGCTTTTGGAGCTTCAAGAGCTCAACTTAGAGTAGATGAGAATCAAGTAATTGATGTTTCAATTGATGTAATTATATTTGTCAAATATATGACTAAACCTAATACTGATCTCAGGAGCCTTACAAATTTCACGTATAAATATTAAGATTTCCGAAACATTTTTAGCTCGATTCATCTTTTTTTATTTTCTTTAGCTCTCGAAATTGAAATTCATTTTAGTTAAATAAACTCAACTCAGAATCCATTAGAGTCAGTTCAACTAATTTTTAAACTTTAGGAGTCGGAATAAAATTTAAGAGAACTTCATATATATATAAGGGCAATAAAACAATAAGGGCATGAAGGCTCACAATGCAAAAGGCACCAACAAAATGGAAGAGGAAAGCAGGATCCATAAAGACGAAGAGCTGAGCAAGCTGTAGATTGAAGACCCCTTCAAAAGCCAAATAAGCAAACATACTTGGAAGATTAAAAAACCTCCAAATAGGCAACAAATTAGAGAGAGAATGATAGAGTGAAAACCATGGTGCACCAACAATAAACACCAAAGGACAGCTGAATTTCAAAAGAGCTACCCCAAACCAATTCTAATCAACAATCAACTAAATAATATCAAAGCACCGAAAAAGAGAAATAATAGAAGCCACAAACAAACATACGCAATGCAAATATAGCCAACTTCATATATTATTATTATTATTATTATTATTATTATTTTGGATAAAACCAGCCGAGGGGCCTACACCTTAAAATAATAAAAGGTTATAAGATCTTCAAGGGATCTCGAGCCACTAATGCTTGAAGAGCTACAATCAAAGTGAAAGATAAGAACCTAATAGCTTCAGGTCCCTACTAAAATACAATGAAGAACAAAAAGAAAATAACAAGATAGAACAAAAGGTACCAACATAACAACCCCAACCAAACAAAGGGGACTAATATATAGAAGAGCACGAATGAGCATTCAAACGAGTACTCCTACCAATAGAGATCTTGAAATCTTTAATTTTGTTTTTCTTACCTTTCTTGCAAGAAAACATATTGAATCCCTCATTATCCCCTTGCACAACATTTAAATTACTATCTTCCATCAAAACGTTGGAGATACCATCATTATCCCTCCAATCACCCCTGTGATCACCCGATTGAGAGAAAATCCTATCGGAGTGATCAATAGGATATATTGAATTAAAGTTCAACAAATGCTCTCCACCATTCAGATTAATAACCCCTTCATTAGAGATAGGGGAAATCAGCAAGTTAATTATGGGCACCTTGTTCAAGACATCCAAACAATTATTGAAAATAGTAGGAGCATCAACAAAGGAAAAAAAACCCCTCACCAATATCACCAGAGGTCACATTCTCCAAATTATCACCAAGCCGATGTTCCACAGGATCCCTATTAGGGTATAAAGCTAATTGATTCTCATAACATCTAGTAGAAGGTTCTAAGTTTGTCATAAAATTAATCTTACCCTCATTGATCACAAAATCCATAGCATTATCTGGAGATGGAAAAATTCCATGAGGCTCAATATTATTGCTACCATTATTATTTTCCTCAATCGCACAATATCCATAGTAATAATAGTAGGCAAATTATTTTTGTTAGTTTATGAATCCCTACTTAAATGAGGATGAAGGATGGTGCACTCAGTTTTCTGGTGTCCTAATGACTTGCAGTGGTGATCACAATAATGAAAAAACTCCTCCATCTGAACATGTTGAATATAACCGAATTTTTCTGGCCCCAACCAAAGTGAAGCAGGATATATATCCAATTTAAAATGTTTAAGAACATCAATTAGGGTTGTAATTAAGTGAGCCGAGTCAATTCGAACTTGGCTTGCTAACGAGCTCACAAGGCGAACTTATCGAGCTAAGAGTTCAAGTTCAAGCCTATACTCAAGATTAGCCTAATTTGACTCGTAAGCTTGTGAATCTGCTCATTTAAATTAAAATATAATTTAAAATTAATTTCAGAATAATATAATAAAACAAAATTCATTTCATAATAATATAATACAATATAAACTAAATGTTTTAATTATTTTCCGAGTCATGCTCAATTTTTTCAAACGAGTAAAAGTGATTGAATTGAGCTTGTGCCAAATAATTTTCAAATAATTAGTAGAGTTTGAGCTCAATAAATAAGTGGAGTTTGAGTTTGAGCTTGGTAAAATATAAATGAGCTTTGCTCAATTATTCATGTACTCGACTTGTTTACATCTCCATCATCAATGATCCCTATACTTATCTATTTAACTTAAAATTTTATTTCTTATCTATTTTGAGTTTGCATAGACTTTGACTTATGATCTTCATTTTTATCTCTTATCTAAAAATAATGATAATGTATAATCCAAATTACAAGATAAAAGTTGATAAATTATTATATAATTATGTCAATCTGTTAATCTAACCTTTGCTTTATTTTGTAATTTTAATCCTAAAATATAAATTCATTAAATTAAATCACTAAATAATACTTAAATATAATTTTTATGTGCATTTTGATAAATCTATTATAATGATAATAAGTTAGTAAGTCACCAAAGAGTACTTATTGCTTCTCACTATTCATAAATTTCTCAAATGAGTTGAAAGTCAATGTTGAAAGTTAACTATTTGGAAATTAAGGAAAATTATTAAGAACTAATGATATCTTAAAACATGAAAGGAAATAATCTATCAAAGATAATTAGATTTGTTATTCATAATTTGCGTGTATGTGCTTTTGTTTTTCTTTCTTACACTTAACTTCTTTCTTGACAGTTGGATTATGACAAGAATTTTCATTATCGATCAACTACATACTAATCACATATAGTTTTCCACAACAATATTAAGAGAATTCATGCACTCATCAAAACATTACTTATGAAAGCAATATCCAATAAATGATAACTAAGGCTTCGTTTGGGACGGCTTTTTTATTGCTTCTTAAAATAGATTTGTACTAGAAAGTTATTTTAAGAAACATGAAGAAAATCGTCCCAAACGAAACCTAAATATTTGTCATCTTTTTTTTGGAAACTCTTGTGATAGGCTTACGAAAGAAGTATGATAAATTCCAATTTGTGATGAGCTCAGTCAACATAGCCAGCTAAAAGAGGTCAGTCTCATAGATCAATGAGATCGAATCAGTGGTTATATGTGATCTCATTTCATATTTAAAAAGCCGCAATGCATATCATATATAATTAAACCGATATAATTAATATATCTTTACTTTCATCTATAAATAAGAGGTCAAAAGACAATCCTAGAAACAACCAATAGTCTCATGCATGCTCTTTACTTCTAAGCATGCAATAAAAGAAGTTACAAAGCTCATCTCTATAGATTCTCTCTCATTCTAGTTCTCTGTTTTCCATGGTCATCAGTCTTACTAATAAAGGCCTGATAATAATAATAGATAAATTTGAATTCAACAGAAAAATAATAATTAAATAATGATTTCAAACAATAATGATTGAACCAGTATTATAAAATTAACAAGCTGTTAAATTTGACTAATTGCATGGAATCCTCAAGAAGCACGCGATCGAAGATAAAACCTTATAACTACTTTGACAGTGAAACCCATGCATGCGTCCATATCCATGCACGTCCTCCATCTTAACAAAACTCTAATTAATTTTCATAAAGACTCTTTCTTTGTTTATAAACAAAGAAGAATATACCATTTCATCGATAAAGAAAGATCAATAAATATATAGTAGAAACTAGAGATTCCTTATTCTGACTGGCCTGTAATGAATGAACGGGGCCCTCAGAACCCCATTTATGATGAACAGCCATTAAATAATTAGCCAGTTCTTGATTTTTTATAAGGAGTTATGGGCGTACAAGGAATTGAGATTCCATTGCTTCTCCTTTCAGGGTATCTCATTGATAGTTATGTGAGAAATTATTATGTACCGATATTAGACGGTTTAGATATCAATTAAAATGCGTCACATCAATCGGTACAGATAAAAAAAATGACGTGGCGTGTTATATATGGTCGGTCACCGGATACCGTCCGGGTTCCGTACAGAATAATGTTTTCCAGTTATGTAAGGAGAATCTATGGTGATATCAGGTTGCTGATTTGTTGAAAACTTAGATAGAATTTCTAGGGTTTAATATTGTTATTTAGATACTTAATTTGTCATTATCTTCGGTTAAGAGAAAAATTTTGAGTGGGATTCCTTCTGGGTTACGTACCTCAGTTTTTTTTTTTTTTTTTTGGATTACGTACCTCAGTTGATTATATATAATTGGCTAGTTTACTGGGCAGTTGCATGCATGCTTACGCAAAGAAAAATAAAATAAAATTAGAAATTATGGGTGCCAAATATACGGTGCAAGAAATATATATAGAAAAAATGAAATTTGCTGGATAATTTTGAAGCATGACATATAGTTAGAAATCACATGATGTTAAATTAAGATTTTATTTGGGGTAGTTTTTTTATTTTTTAAAGTATTTTTTTAATATTCACAAGTTTTAGTTTAAAAAAGGTTTGGAATAACAATTTGTTTTAGAAACCAATAAAGAAGCTGTCCAAAATGAAGCCTAAAAATACATGAAGCACAATAATTTTTCTCGAGCAAGAGATCTATCCGGAGCTTCTTATCAAATTTGTTTTCCATATGCATATATGAACCAACTATGCATATGAGTATGTTAAAACCCACCAACAGGCTTACGCATTAATAACAAAAATTTGTATAAGATCTTTAAGGGGACCTCCAATTTCCTATTGCTCAAAAGAGCTACAAAAACGTAAAAAGAACCTATGAGCCGAAGTTCCTCAGTCAGCATAAGTACAAAAATTCTAATAATATTCTAGGATGGCCAAAAAGCCAAAACCCAAATAGAATATGAAAAAGTATAACCATTCAGCTTGGTGTTGTCACCCAAAAAAGAGCCATGCAAAAAAGGATGAGAATTCTCCACAAATCTAGTCAGCTCAATCATGCATGAAGCTTAAAAAATCAGCTTGTACATCAGAAGAGAATTCACAAATAAACTGAAAAAAGAAACAAGTACTCATATACATATTCATAATCTATGCATATGAGTACTGCTAAAAGAATTTAACATCAGAGTCATGAGAATCTCTCTTCTCTCTCTCTTTCTCTCTCAATATCCACTTTAAGTTTGAACAAGAGGTCAACAAGACAATCTAGCTTGAGATATTATTTCTGAAGAGACCCTCCAAACTCAAGTAAAAAACTGAGCTTGGAGGCGAATTCCCTTTAGGATGAAATAGTGCGAAGTAAAAGAGCTATTTACTTTGCCTCCCCCTTATTAGGAGGTATTTTTAAATGCTTAGATGAAATGTATTATGGCGCACATTGGTGAAGATCAAAGTGGAAAAATAAATCATGCCATCTTTAATTATGATTCATTTTCGAACAAAAGCCATCAATCAAACAATCAGATATCATGCTTTAAATTTGTGCTAACCATTAGCGGTCTGATGATGAATGATCAGATCTACATTGATGGATTTGAGATCATTTTGATGATTATCTTGATTGAATGAATAAATTTATATTAGATTCTTCAGAACAAAGATGATTAGATGTATAACTATGTTGATATATTTGATCAAATTAATGGGATTAACCGAAAGCTATTACTCAGAGTCATATCAATTCTCTTATTTTTCAATCCCTATATATAAAGAAAAAAAATCAGTATTTTAACAACAGTAACATCAAGACTTTATCCTACTATATGGAGTCAGTTACATGAATCTTTCACTACAGGAAAATCACTCATTTCCGGCGGCTTTTTCCGGCGGAAATTGAACCTTTTCCTTGGAAAAAAACAATCGGAAATGCGCCGGAAAGCCGCCGGAAATGTGCCAGCTGGAAAATTCCGCCGGAAATCAGTGGTTTTCCTGTAGTGTTTTTTTTCTACACTATATCTTGTTAAGATTCAAATTGACTTTAAATCTAATAAAAAGAAGTAATTTTTTATATTTTATAACAAAGTCTTTTTAGATCTATCTCTATTTTTTTTTAACATAGGTCAAATCTAATACATCTAATGTCCTAATTGGATCATTAGGAAACAGACATTTTCTTAGGAGATCTACATTTAAATATAATAATAATATTCACTCAAAATAGATAATCGCTTACTTCTCACATTATTTTTAGGCGATTTGCTTATGACTTTTCTGTGATGGTGGTAGGAATTTGAACTCTTTCGTTGAATTTTCTGTTAAATGGAATTCTACAGGTGATTTAGAATTGATCTCACTGTTCTTATAATGTGTTTGACCAAATTTTAGTCCATCTGGTGAAGATTTAGAAGATTTAAATATGAGCGACAGAATATAAGTTTGAATCAGGACATCAACAAATTAAACCTGAAATTTTCCTTAACCTATATATGTTGTGCAAAGAAAAGATAAAATTAGGGATTCGAAAAAGCTTAAGGTAATTTCATTACAACAATGGTCAAACTTGATTAAAAAACTAAGAAAATGGGGTCAAAATTATGATATGAGACATATCTTAATTAGAAACTTTCAAAATTAAATTTGAGACCATCTGAATTCTGATCTTAGCAAACTTATAGTCAAATTTAACGTCTCGACAAGTCAAACCCACCACACTAAAATCAGTCCAATCTGTGCCCAAATGGGCTCAAATCAAAGGCTTAAAGCATATTTGGAATCCTCAGAGCTTTAATTGGATTATAAAACAATATCCATATAGGGGTGTCAATATTTGACATGACCTGAAAACCCGATTCTAACCCGACCAAAAAATTCCAGGTTATGGTCAACCTAGACCCAAAGCGGGTCAAGTTTTGGTTTAACAATTCAACCCGTTTCAAAAATTGGGTTGGATTTGGGTTGACCCTTTCACCCAAAATTGATCCGTTTTTAACCTAAAAACCCATTTTGACCCGAAAATCCGAGATTGACCCGTTTTAACTCAAAGAGTGGAGCAAAGTTTACACGGTCCCGGTTCATTCGGGTTGTATCGGGTTAACCGGACCAGAAGTGGGTTAGGTTTGGGTCCGAAAAATTGACCCGTTTGTAAAAAAAGGTTGGGTTCGAGTTGACCCGAATAGTATCGGGTCAGTTGTTGGTTCGACCCGAACTCGACCTGTGACTCTAAATTGACACCCATAGGTATCCAAATAAAGAAGGCTTATAGTCGAATCGAACGGCTCAACGAGACAAATCAAACGAGCTTAAGATAACTTAATTTGACATCATTGACGCACGCATATGCTGAATGAATGCTCCATGATCGAGGGGATTAATTAATATGGGTCGTCCGATGAAGCACTATGAATTTTCCTCTGATCTTCCTCATATTTACAAAACATGTCACTCTCAAAATTTATAAATAGACCCCCACCTATAACATGAGAAAGACTTTTGGGCCAAAGATTGTAGTGAACTTTGAAGCTTCAATCATCCTAGAGCTCCTCTTGACCACATCTCTAGAACTGCTCAACCGTGGATAGTCACTGGAGCACCACACAGCCACCAATAGCTGCCAGACCACTACTCGCCAACCAACCACCGCCAGACCATTGTCGGTAGCCGACCACTGTCGGAACACTTCCCGATAGTCGGCCATCGCCAGACCTCTGTCGGACCACTTCCCTTCCGCCGAATAGCCACAAAATTTTCACCCGGCTGCTTCCCATAGACTTGTGAATTCCATCACTTGTCAATAACAATCCATTTGATCTTCATCACCCGACTACGATCCATCCGACCTTCATTGCTCGCCGACTACGTTCCCTTTGACCTTTGTCCTGAATCGCCAGATTATGATTACTTTGTCACCATCTCCATAATACTTTCTTACTGGTCAAATGAACATACCAACATTGTCTTTAGAACAACCATTATGTCATTGATTCTTCCAAACTCAAACATATAATTTGCTCTATATTATGTATATTTTCTATATTGAGCCAATGCTTTCCCCCATGAAGAAGGCATCATTTGTAAATAAACAACAAACACTAGTGGAATCATATTAACTAGGTCATGCCCTGTGTTTTTTTTTTCTTATTTCAGGGTTTTCCACATAAAAATATGATGTCTCTTATAATTAATGATGCATCTCTCTATCTCTCTCTTATATGTTTGTGTGTTGAATATTTGTAGTAAGCTAAGACATTATAAACTCTATATCCCTTTACCATCATGAATGTTCTAACACACAACAAGAACAATCAAGACTGTCTAAACTATGAGCAATTGGACATGGTGCCCAAGTATATATATTCTAAAGAATGATACTTATCTATAACTTTATAATAATTTCTTTGGAACTTTATTAGATCTTGATAAATCCAATGATAACCTACAAGCACGGCAAAATCTAGGTGACATCAGAGTAAAAGGTGAACTATATCTTCATATTCTAAAGGATGTATTTATATTTTATCACTAGTTTGTTTCACAATATAAAAGAAAGAAAAGTTTAAGCTATGCAAAGTTATTTTAAAAACATACGAAAATACCTAAAAAGTTATGATTTTTATGTTTTAATTAAAAACAAGAATCTTATAGTTTTCCTCAGATATTGCGGACAACAAGAGGGAATTATTAGCATTGATCTAAGGATATCATGAATTTTATGCTATGCTTAGTTTTTCAAGTGAGTCAACAAAGATTTTGTTTGTGACGATTTTGTTCCTGCTTTTCAAAGTAGTTTTTAAGTATAAAATTTTTAATTTTTGTACTAAAAATCTGCTTCATAAAGTAGTAAGAAAATTATCTGAAACAAAACCAAAATTACAATAAAATATTATAATGAATTTATGTCAGATGAATTAATATTTTCTCCATTATTCTTTACTATTATAGTTCACTTTCTTATCCGCATAATAGAAGAAGTTAAATTTTATGATCTTGTGCAATACATATGAATGTAACCCTTTGAGAAATAATATATGACTATTTAACGTTGAATGATGATATCTATATATAAGCATTTTTTTTAAGGTTTTATAATATGTAGGATTTTCTTGATGTCATGTCATATAGGGGGAAAAATGGAGTGAAAAGAAAAAGATAGCAATGGAGCCATGGAGGTACGACATTCATTTGTATGTTAAGAAAATTAATTATGAATTAAATATTTCATGATTGAATCATATATAAAATAAAATTTGTATGCTCGTAATTAATAAACAAGACTTTGTTTGGGACGATTTTTTTACTGCTTCTTAAAGTAGCTTTTTTTATTTCTTAACTAAAAAGCTACTCTAAAAAGTAGTAAGAAAGACGTCCCAAACAAAGTCTAAAGCATGCACTTATTGAATAATGAATAAATATTTCTTTTAGCTAGGTGATTCGTACGTAGTATTGATTCATCAATATCATATAAAATTACAGACAATACTTGTAAGGAGGAAGCAGGGAGCCTAATTCGATATCACATTGTAAGTTTAGGTGAGCATGAAACCACGACATATATTCATAATGCTTCAGCGGATGATAATATTATGCATACATAATACAATGAAAATTATCAATACTTTTTTACTTTTAGAAGTATTTTTTTTAATTTATCATATATTAAATTGTGAATAGATAGTGACCTATATTTCAAAGCCTCGTGTATTAAGTTGTTAGCACTATGTAGTTTATTTTTAAATGCTTCATATATTAGATTATGAACTTTTTTAATAATGCCACATAATTTATAAAAATAATGAGTAGTGGGTTGTTAAGATGAGTCAAATTAGTTATAATCAGGGGAAGTAGCAGAGCTTCTGAATCTTTCTCTACTCTTGTTCATGTAGATTCATATATGGATAATAAGTGTAGTGTCACCTAACAACCACTACATTAATCATTTTAAGAATATGCAAAGCAAGCATAATGCTTGGATGATGGGATTTGTCTTATATGTATATATTTTTTTAAATTTAATATATACTTTTAGTTTTAGAAATTTTACTATAATCTTGTTTTTTAAATGAACAAGGCACCCCTGTAAGGGTTAGGAGACACACCACATGTGCACATATATAGAGTTTGCCACTAGATATTCAAATGCATAGTGAAGTGAACAAGAATGACATCCTTGTAATTGTGAAAGTCTCTACAAAGTGATAATGATGAAGAAGAGATACAAAGAGATTTCAAGTTACTAGAGCTGAAGAAGTTTTTGTATATAAAACCGACATTACAATATTGTTTATATAAAGAGGGACAATCGATAGGTTGTTAGAAAGCAACAGGATCGTTGGTCACAGAATGTGCATACAGCTGGCATAATGTAGAGAGAGCAGAGGTAGTGCTATTTTTACAAGTGGTCGTCCCAGCAGTGTGATGTTGTTGTTGATGGTTCAGATATGCTAACAGATAATGGATGGTGGAGGTGCTTGAGAAGAATTCTTAAAGATGGAGGTGGGAATGAACATGAGTGGCGAAGTGGGAATGTGTATAGGAGTAGTGACGAATTGTCTAGATGAAGTGGTGTACGAAAACATTTGTTCATGGAAAGCAACATGGCAAGAGATGTGGATTTTTTTGGTGTGAAGGTTGAGGCAACGATAACCCTTGTGGTAGGTGGAATAACCAAGAAATAGACACTCTTGAGAATGAGGATGAAGTTTGCTTAGGGCCAAGGGTTTGGACCAGAGAAAGCAAAGGCAAACGAATGTTTTGAGGTGATTGTAGGTTAGAGGTTGGTCGTGGAGAAATTGGTAGGAAACATGGAGTTTAATAGCTTAATTTAGACGGCAGACGAATTATGAGATAGTTGGAGGTTAGCAATGCCTCGGCTTAGAAGTGTAAGGGTAAAGTGGTGACATGTAAGAGGGTGTAGGTAGTGTCCAATAGATGACGATGCTTGCGTTTGACAACTCCATTCTATTATGGAGTGTAAGGGTAGTTGTATTGATGGGTTATGCTTTGATCATGGAGAAATTCTTGAAGAGATGACTTGTGAACTCATCACCATCATTAAAGCACAAGGTTGTAATGTGCTTATCAAATTGATTTTTAACAATTTTAGTTAATTATTGGAATTTAGAAAGGGTTTCATCTTTAGAGTGCATAAGAAATAATCATTAAAATCTTGTGTAATCATCTATAAATAGTACATAGTATTGGTAACCTTGATAGATGAAACTGAAGCAGTCCCCCAAACGTCCGAATAGATGAGGGAATCACTATTTTTGTCATAGTTGCAGAGAGAGGAAGTCGGCTGATTTGGAGCAGAGGAATAAGCTTGATCAACCATTGATGACAATAGGGAAGAGAAGGATCAGAGGCGATAAGGCTCAGTTCTCTGATACCATGTGACAGTCTCTACAAAGTGATAGGGATGAAGAAGAGATACAAAGAGATTTCAAGTTACTGTAGCTAAAGAAGTTTTTGTATATCAAACATATATTGCAAGATGGTTTATATAAAGAGTGACAAACGACAGGTTGTTAGCAAGTAACAGGGATGTTGGTGATAGACTGAGCGTATAGACATGAATATAAAGAGAACATAGGTAATGCTATTTGCACAACCGGTCCCGATGGTGTGATGTTAATGTTGATGTTTCATGCATGCTAACATTAATAATATAGAGTCAATTCTATTTGGATCATAAATATGTGTTATTATTAGAGGCTTTCAATTATCTCACAAAATTTCTTTTTTAGATGATGCAATAAGGGTATGGATCCTTAAAAAAATGTTGGTTGAAGTTGAGGTAATTAACATCTTAATTAAATTTTGATCTCTATTATTAGTAATTATATTTATGATACACTTGTAATATAATTTAAATTCCTTGGGTATATGCATTATAGATTTTTTTCAGTATCATAATATTAAATGGTACTCAAAAGTCTAGGATATTTGGCCCTTTGACGAAATTGTAGATGTCCTAAAAGAGTTGACGTGACATAATTGCATCAATTGGAAACCCAATAGTCGGAATTAGAAGGCCATATCAGTACCATACATAAATTTAATTTTTGTTCCTAAAAAATATGCTATATGATTTATTGCAAGAAAGTGAACTAAGAAATACAAAAAAGACTAAGAAGCAAACATGTATTTGGATAAAAAAGATATTATATGAAATTATTTTATATAATTTATTATTGATAGTGAGCAAATAATTATAATATAATGGATTGATTATAATATATCATTATTTTGTTTTTATATAGAATAAATAGGGTTTTATTTAAATTATGAAGGGTTTATATGAAGCATAAAAATAGCTCTTACTATCTGAGGATGCTAGATTTATATGATACTGTTAATTTAATTTATCTATATTGATTAATCAAATTATTTAAGTTAATACAATCCTTCTAACTCATATGATAGATTGTACATTTTTTATTGAGGAAGGTTCCAAACCAAATGTTGGAAATTTAGAGAGAAAGAGGAAGAAATAACGTTACTTGTGTTGGCTGTGCTTAAATTTGATCTGCAAGTAAATTGTTTTCCATTATTCATATTGTTGAGAAAAGCAGTAGTAAAGTCACTCTGGCTATATTAACGTATATATAAGTGTTTTTATTAGCCTATCTTGCAAAGTATATATCCCTATCATTTATAATCCTCACGATGGGATCTACGCGTTGATTAAAATGAAAAATACAAGATGGAGAACCTTCAGCTCTCTACCGCTCCGTAGAGCTATAAAACAAATTCAAAATAAAAAAACTTATGAGCCAAAAGTTCCCTTTAAATAAAATTACAAGATAACATAAAAACATTCTAAAACAGTCAGGAGAAAGATCCAATAAAACACGGTCAACATCATCCCATCATTATGCATTTGTTAATTTCAATCAAACACACTGATTTAACTTATTAGTGATAGCCACCATATGTGCGTTGCTGTTCTCATGTATTACTCTATTTGGAGGTTCTGATTGCGTCCGAGATTTGAGGATCTATAGTTCTGAAAATCTAATTTTTAATAGCTATCGGCGGATATAGGAGACTTTCTATTGTGATAGTTTTTTTTTTTTATTTTTTTTTTATTTTTTTTAAGGGGAAACCCACTATCGGGCCTACGCGTTAATATAAGGGAAAATTACAGAGTCCTTAAAGGGATTTCAAGCTCACTACCGCTTCAAAGAGCTACAGACAAAATCAAAAAGAAAACCTAAGAGCCCGAATTCCCTACTAAGAAAAATTACATGTAAATCTAGTAACATTCTAAGTTCCCAAAAAAACACAGAAAGGGAACCAAAAAAATAGCCTAATCTCACAATCAGCACACGTACCCTGCACAAAACGAGCGCACAGCTCCAAAAACCTGCAAAACAGGTAAACAAAGGTACTCGAGAAGAGAATAAGCTAACAAAATAGAAGAACAAGAAAAACAGCACAATAAACAGAAATAAAGGGGCAACACCCAGAGAACCCAGGCAAGCAGCCTCAGCCACCACAACCAAGAGGAAAGCAAAAAGGCTCAAAACAAACCTCCTCAGGAAGACAGCCAACAACACCCAGAACAGAAAAACCCCCACCTTAAGCAGCCAAAACAATACGCTAACACCAAACTCCAGCAACCACAGAAAACAGCCACAACAGCAAACCAGAGAAAAGAACCCCAGAAAGCCCACAGCACAACCAGACCAACAACCAGCACCCCACCACCAACAGACCCAGGAACGAACAACAACCACCAAAAGAAAGAGACAACAACCACCACCAACAGCAGCAAAGACACCCACCGAAAAAAAACAAAAACAGAGGCAAACAACTAACCTCCAAAACATAGGGAACCATACGCTTATCCAAGAAAAAAAGGCCAGTAATATTCGCAGGTAAAAGATGAAAGTTGAGATCAACAATAGCATTAAAACTGCTACCAAAGAGCGATAACGCTCTGGCAACAGAGTTAACCTCCACATTGATAACCGTAAAAGAGCAATTCAAGACCTCCCTCAAACCCATAATATGTCTACGCAGGTAAAAACTCGAATGCCCACAGCTGGTACCATCCTGAACAAGAAACATGGAAGGGTCCACAAGAAAATTGCTTTCCACCAACACGTTATACAAATCCAAATTAATGCAAACAGAAAGCCCATGAATGACCGCAACCAAGAACCCACTCAGCTCATCAAAAGCCTTAGAATCCCCAGCAAAACCAGCAATATAATTCCCAACCGAATCCCTGATAACGCCACCAATACACCACTTGTCACCGTATAAATCCAAATGAATATTAATCTTAAAACATAGGGGATTAGGAGCAGCCCAGTTAGACCACCTGGAACCCGCAGAATGCAAAGAACCCAAATTATAAATACCAAACACATCAGCAGTAGAGTAGACATTAGAGAAATTCTTATAAGTAATAAGGTTAGCTGAAAAAAGAGCAAAGACTTTCTCCTTAATACGATTAATAATAGCAAGATGATTCATCCGAATGTTATTAAAACGGGAATCATTTCTAGCCAGCCAAATGAACCAAAAAATAAGCATGGGAATAACATTACGGATATGGCCTTTCCTATTCACCCAGTTGACGTGACATAATTGCATCAATTGGAAACCCAATAGTTGTAATTAGAAGGCCATATCAGTACCATACATAAATTTAATTTTTGTTCCTAAAAAATATGCTACATGATTTATTGCAAGAAAGTGAACTAAGAAATACAAAAAAGACTAAGAAGCAAACATGTATTTGGATAAAAAAGATATTATATGAAATTATTTTATATAATTTATTATTGATAGTGAGAAAATAATTATAATATAATGGATTGATTATAATGTATCATTATTTTGTTTTTATATAGAATAAATAGGGTTTTATTTAAATTATGAAGGGTTAATATGAAGCAGAAAAATAGCTCTTACTATCTGAGGATGCTAGATTTATATGATACTGTTAATTTAATTTATCTATATTGATTAATCAAATTATTTAAGTTAATACAATCCTTCTAACTCATATGACAGATTGTACATTTTTTATTGAGGAAGGTTCCAAACCAAATGTTGGAAATTTGGACGTAAATAAGAGGGTATTCATAATGTTCATAGTTTGGAATCATTTCGACCTGATACTTTCCTGAGGGCATTTTTTATATAATGATTTTATTATTATTAATTGACAATTTATTTAAAATTATTAAAAGGGAGGCAATAATAATTCTTCTCGTGGCTATCATTCAGAGAGAAAGAGAATAATGGAGACAAATAGCTAAAGGGCAAGAGAGAGAGAGAGAGAGTAAGAAATAACGTTACTTGTGTTCGCTGTGCTTAAATTTGATTCGCAAGTAAATTTTTTTCCATTATTTATATTGTTGAGAAAAGCAGTAGTAAAGTCACTCTGGCTATATTAACGTATATATAAGTGTTTTTATTAGCCTATCTTGCAAAGTATATATCCCTATCATTTATAACCCTCACCGTGGGGTCTACGCGTTGATTAAAATAAAAAATACAAGAGCGGGAACCTTCAGCTCTCTACCGCTCTGTAGAGCTACAAAACAAATTCAAAATAAAAAAACTTATGAGCCAAAAATTCCCTTTAAATAAAATTACAAGATAACCCGAAACCACATCTTTAAACGATCTAGTTTTACCAGCAATAAGAGGGCCAACGGCCGGGGAAGACGACGTCGGAACCGACATCGCCCCCCACCCCAACGAAAAGAAAAAAACAACCCCAGACAGCAAAAACAGGGGAAAAACAGGGCTAAAAGGCGGCGAAAAAAGCCCAGAATGAAAGAAACAGGTAGAGGAAAGAGTATACCAGAGGCAAAATGCAAGACGGCGGCAGAAATCTGGCTAGGAGAGCCACACACCAGCAGCGAGGAAGATCGCCCTAAAATCGCCTCAGAAACGCAGAGCGGCGGCTAGGGCTAACGATGTATAAGTTTTAGATAGCTTAAATTCACATTGATTGCACTCTGCATGGTGAAAAAGATATGGTCTCTTGGATAACCTACGACTTTCTATTGTGATAGTTGCGTGTGCAAAGCGTGAGGGTTGTACGTTGATTGTGGATTTATTGCATATACTATGTTGGCCTAATAATATCTTGCATGGTATGCCCATTTAACCGAACTGTATGATCGAGGAAAACAAAAGAATTTGTTTTGTTTTGTTTGAAGAGCCTGTAAGGTGATACTTAACGCTTCAGACAATAAAATATCGTATCATGAGACAGAAAAGACAATAAAATATCATATCATGGGGTAGAAATTTTAAAATCAAATCATCTTTAGATCAAATAATGAATTTGTTTAATGTCTTTAACAAAAATTGAAATTCTTCACTTTAAAATGAAAATATATGACGAGTTTTAAATAACTAATTATATGATATATTATTATTATTATTGAAATATGCATAAAATTATTATTTTATATGGGATTGTCTGATGAAAAAGAAATGTAAAATAATATATATATAGTCCAAAATAAAATTAATGTATATAAAAGGGTCCAAAAACAAAAGTAAGATTTTATTTTATTTTTTAATGTGGTTGGAATAAAAAACAAATAAAATAATAATGTATTATGAATAATAATTATTCGGAGGTGGTCAATGGCCGAGTGGTCAAAAGCTGCAAGTGATGGTGGCAGGTGTTTTCGGTGGAGGCAGTAGTGGCGGTGTGGTCGTGATGGTTGTTGACAGCGATAGCGATAAATATGGGTGATAATAAAGGCTCCATATTGAGACAATGATTGACGAATGATGAAGGTGATAGTTGACGATTAATAGCTATAGCCAGACAGTGTGGTGGTGGCTGACGTAAGGCAATGATTAACCGGCTTTACGTTCACCCAAGCTATGTATTTAAAAATTTGCTAAATATTTGAATTTCAAATACACTCAAAATGAAATAGATGATAATTACAGTCAATACACTCCCAAAATATATTGCATTGAAACACAGTTATCCAAACCCTAAATAAACCATTCAATATATCTCTGCTATTCATATTTTAAACATTCCGAGTCTGGAGGGCACGTGTGATCTTGTGTCAGCATCCATACTTTATATACTATTTTTGCTTGTGGAAAGAACACAACAAGCTTCTAAACTTCTTCTAAACAGCTATAGAAGCTTATAACGCGTGATCAATATTCGGCTAATCACTTAATTAATTGCTTCTTTGAAGAGCAATCCGTTGGCCAACACAGGCTGTGCTTATTAGCAATCCTTATAAACAATTTTCTAATTAATTAACAAGCAACACATACATACATGCATACATAATTGCATCACAATATATATATGGGTATACATGAACATGCACATCTATTACACAAAGTACTTTGTGACACGTAAAATTAAGCCTTCGTTCGGGACGATTTTCTTATTGCTTCTTAAAATAATTTTTAAATAAAAAATTAAAATTTTTATATTAAAAAATTATTCTAAAAAGCAGTAAGAAAGCCGTCATAAACGGACCCTAAGTCAACACACTTCAAATAGTAGGGTAGGAAGGCTCCATGGCTAAGCCACATAATCCTTCAGCCGCAGACACGTCCCTCTCGATCCTCATATACCCGTTCTCCCCCCAGCTAGTCCCCCATGAGTTCTTCACCAGCCAGTACTTGGTGCCGTCGGTATCGGTGCCGTACCCGATGGCGGCAACACCGTGGTCAAGTTCGGTCCCACACGGCCCAGTGAACAGTCCTCCACTGTACATCTGGAACCTGAAGTCACCGCCGTCGATGGCGACTGACACTGGCTGCGCGGTCACCGCCTTGAGCAGCGCGGCCTCGTTGTTGGCCGGCACATCCTCAAAGCCGGAGATCTTAACAGCGCTGGCGGACGACTTCTTGGTGTTGCAGGAGCCGTCGGCGGATTTGTAAGGGTAGTTTGCTTCGGTTGTTAGGCCGCCGTTCTCGATTATGAACTTGAATGCGTCGTCCATGAGGCCGCCGCTGCATCCTTCATCTTCCCCGTTCACATCACAGTCGACCAGCTCCTGCTCCGAGAGCGATACCAACTTACCGTTCTTTATTTGGTTGATGCTCTCCGTCGCCGCCACAGACGAGAAAGCCCAGCAGGCGCCTGAAATTCTCGCGCAAATGAGCCATTAATGGTCATTACACAAAGAAATCTACATATTCAAACTTCTGTTAAGAACTCACCGCATTGGCCTTGGTCCTTGACGGGAGTGACGGCTCCTTTGGTCCTCCAGTCTAAGCTGTTTGCGGCTGTGATATTCTCGTACCTGAAATTCTTAGGCTCGACGCGATTCGAGCTGGACTTCTTATAGCCGGTGTAGAAAGTTCTGAATTCCTGATTCGTTAAATCAGCGAAGCGGTTGGCTCCCAGCTGAAACTTGTGGTTGCCAGCATTGAAGCTCTCTATGAGCTCCATGTTGGCTTTAAATATCTCAAACCGTCGCGCTTTCTCTGCCGCATCACCATACACTTTCCCGTGCTTCGCCATCCACCGTTCGTGCTGCTCAGCCATCGACATCTCGACGGGTAGGAGTCGAGATGCTGACACAACAACGGTGCCCAAAGCCCCGAAGACTGCGAGAGCAAGCAGAAGGCTTCTCGTAGGAGCCATGTGGTATGGTGGCGCTTAATTACTAATTAACGAAAGGATAGTTAATTAATTAAGCTTGGTGTGCTCAACGGCTATGTTTTGGGAGGTTATATAGAGGATTTTGAACGAGAGTTTGGACACTCAATTCCTCTAATAATGGAGGCTGTAGAATTACGTGCTGCTTGCCGTGGGGATTGAGCTGATTGAGACCTTCATCAGGGTGAGGAGATTCGCCTTCTTTGTATGAGAGAGTACGTGCCGTGGGATTCCCTTAATTCTTTCCTTCATTAATTTTGCTTCAATTAACCAACTTCGTTTTCTTCTAGATTTTTATTGCTACTGCATGCTCATGCAAAAAATGCGTATTAGATTTTTTATTTTTTTTTGTTGGGTCGGGGAGAATGTGAACTTTAACTAGTAAAGAACTAATTTAATTAAGAAACTCAAAAATTAAAATTGTTTATGAAGGAGCAAATTTGGGATGAGACTACTGAGATTTCGTTTGGGGTGATTTTTTTATTGTTTTTTAAAAGAGTTTTTTAATAAAAAAATTGTATTAATAATCAATATAAAAGACGTCCCGAATGAAGTAAGTTAAAAGAGATAAGACCTTGATATTTAACACAGGATGGCTTGATCTATTTGTTAGTTAGTTCCAAATTTTTTTTAAAAAAATTCTAGCCAATTACATATAATTACAAATCATTTTTATGTTTTATAAAATAATAATAAATTCTTATTAAATTTATAATTAAGATTCCATTCTGACTGGCCCATAGGGGAGAATTCTATGGAGTTCTTTTTGTCCCATTCGATGAGACTATCAAAATTGGCCATGTCTACAAGAGTGGGAACTTACGAAGCCCATCTTCATATTATAAATCTTACTATTTTTCTAGAGGAGTTATCACCTATTTATGTGGACAAATTATTGCATTCGGTCACCTGACAGAGATCCGTTCAATGCACAAAATATTTAACTTCCTATGAATCATAATATCTATTAATTATAATATAAATAAATTAAAATATACTTATAATATATTAGTATTCAGGATTTTAAGTATAAAGATGATTATATATTTGAAAATTATATTTCACTTTAAATTCTTATATTTGGTGATTTATTATTAATATTTTTTTTTTCTAATTTCTCATTTTTATCAATTTATTATAATAATTATTTAAATCATAATCATTTTTCCTCTTTATGGAACTCATAGATAAAACTCAAGCTCGAGCTGGACTCGATTAATTAATCAAGGTCAATCTCAAATTAAGGGTGACCCGAACTCGGCTCGACGCGTTTACACCCCTACTTAAAGTAAATGATAATAATCTTGTAATTATGATATATTTTAAAAATTAGGTAACATATTTATAGACATTACATAGAAGGCTTTAGGAATGCGTACATGAAAAATACATATGCAAAATAGCTAGATTTTTATTTTATAATTGAAGTAGGATAAGAATTATCTCCTAATCTCAACATGCATACAAGAAAATGCATGCCAAGGCTTTGCTTTCTCAGGCTACTCATACACAGTTATAATTTTGGAAGTATCTATGATGTGATCAGGTTATAGATTAGAAAAAAAAACTACTTGATTGATACAGGAAGGAAAATTTTTTTAAGTGCTTAATGTTGTTATCCACACTTAAGACAATAATTATAGAAGGGATTCCTTTTGGGATACGCAGCTCGATTTCTCGGTCGATGATAGTCTACTTGGAGAAGCCGATGACTGAAAGAAGTTTGCGAGTATTGAGGTTCTGTTTGTTATTTAGGGAGAGGTGACTTCTGAGTAAGCTTTGATCTGCAACAATATTCTGTTTCAGACTTGAACCAACTATTTGCATAGTGTTTGTAGAGTAGTTTCACAGAAGCAATAGACAGTAATTATTGGTAACTTCAATTTGATTTGATATTCTATGTAACTTTGATTTGATCTATTGGTTGGGAGCTTTAGCCATCAAGCAAGAGGTCTTGGGTGCATGTGATTGTGTGAGTTTGCTTTAATTGGCATTGTTGGAAATATTTTAAAAGAAAGGTAGATTGGAGGCAAGCAATAGGCTATGGAGATTTTGGGTTGAGGAACAATTTTATTATTGAAATTTTGTTGAGTAGTTTACAACTTGAGTATACAACATCATGACATTCCTATTTATAGGTGTGAAAGCTCAATCTTGAGACTTACATTACATAGCAATTCTAGAGTATTCTCTAATTATTACAAATATCCTAGATTTTTTTTACTACTTTAAAGTCTTCTACATTTTACAAGATTTTAGAATACTCTAGAATTGTTGAGAAATGAGCATCAAGTTTTGTCACTCCTTGATGTGAATTTTGATAATTCTAATCATGTCCTGCAGTTGCTCAAACTTTCCTCTTTGAAAGAACTTTTGTAAATATGTCTGTTAATTGTACTTTAATCTTGCAGTGCTTGAGTTTAATCTCCTAATTAATTGCTCCCAGCTGCTCTGATGAAGTGATATTTAATGCAATGCGTTTGGTTATGCCATGAAATAAAGAATTTTTTTCAGTGCAATAGCTTATTTTTTTATTACAATAGATTTCTATAGCTTTGTCTTGTTCTTCACCCATATCTTCAAATATGTGTTTTAGCCATATAATTGGACTTGTAGTTATCGTTGATGCAATATATTTGACTTCTTCTTCTTCTTCTTCTTCTTCTTCTTCTTCTTTGTTTTTTTATTTTTTTTTTAATTTTTTTGAGAAATCCCATGAATGGGCCTACGCATTAATTTAAAGAAAAATTATAAGTCCTTAAAGGGAATCGATAGCAAGATATGCTCAAAAGAGCTATAATAAAAAGAAAAAAATAAAACTCCTTCGTGCCAAGGATCCCCACTAATTACAAAAGAAAAATAAACCTAGTTAAAAGCTAAGGGTGGAAAGGAGCCATCCCCAAAAAGGATATCCAAAGAAAATAGTTCAGCTCGATCATCCTGCTCAAAAAATCTAGCATCCAAAGCACACCACCTAATCCACCAGGAAGCTATGGAAAAACATGTACCGTGATAGAAGGACCTACAAATTAAGATACATAGAAAGCGCTAGATACTTGAGCATAGCCTTCCAAAAAGAAAATCTACCAACACATAGAATAAACCAAACAAAGAGCACATAAGAGACAACATCAAATGAAAACAAAGAACATATCTGAAAAGAAGATAATTCTACAACCACAAACATGATCCTACACTATACTAGAGAGGACATGAGCAGAATATATGATGTAATAAAAGCATAACTAGGAATGGAGCTAACAAAACCACCCAAGACAACACAAAGAATTCACTTAATTATAAAAATAGAAAACAACAGAAAATGAATATGAGAAGAAAAAACTAGCAACATTAAAATCCAAATTAAGAAATAGCACAGTAAAATAATTAAAAGCCAATGCACCTTTCAATAGATGAGGACATACATGAATACCATAGCCGTTAAGAAAGAGACATCTATAAAAGAAACAACATCCCAAGTCATGCCAAAAGAGAGAGGCAAAATAACAGCCCCAAGGATAGCAAAGGAGAGACACCCATGAGAGAAGAATCAAACAAAGAACATCCAAATCCATAGGCAAGAAAAGTTTAGGTTTTTTGAATATAAGGTAAACCTAGTTTGTCCAGTCTTATAAGACCTTTGAGATCATGAAACCCATTGTCAATATAAATAATTTTAGTAACTAAACAGCCAATACCTTTTTGGCTAGTCAGTCAGCACACATATTCCCTTCACACCAAATTATGAGAGATAACATGCTCAAAGTGAGTAAGAAGCTTTTTGATTTTCTTGACTAAGTAAAACAGAGAAGCATTAAGTCAGTTGTTTGTAGAAATTAATTTGACCAACATAAGGGAATCCAACTCAATCCAAATGTTATGAATTATGATCTTTGAATAAATGTAACATAGCTAATAGAGTCATGGCCTCCGCCACAATAACCTTGCCAATAGGCCGAATACAAGAAGCAAAGGCAAACAATTTAGCACCAATGTAGTGTCTAACTAAACCCCCAAAACCGAGCTCACTGTTATTAATAACACCATCAATATTTAGTTTGAATTGACCCCAAATGGTTTGCACCAATACACCACCTTAGCGCATCCATAATTGGTAGGGGTATAAAATGAGGTGTGAAAAAATTCAGAACAAATTTTACTACCTCTAAAATGTTTTGGAAGAAGAACTTTGGCAGACATAAGCTAGTGAAATTTAGGGTTTAGGGTGAATTGGCACTTTTAAAAATTCTTAAGCGCTAAATAAAAACTTTTTTGAAATCTTTTGAATATTTTAAAACAAACACAATCAACCATGGAAATTAATATGTGAAAAAATAAAGTACGAAAGTAACACAAAAAGAACACACCTGATTTTATAGCGTTTGTCCAACTTGAGCGCTACGTCAACTCCCCAGAGCATCTCCTCCAAGTATTGCACTAAAACACAGTAACTCTCTTTTTGAAACAAAAAAGGCGGAGAAGCCTTTACAAACTCTTTTTCTCCGACTCCGGCGAGGTAGAGAACCCAACCTTTTTTTGCTTTCTCCTGAATAAGGCAGAGAATCTTGATTGATTGCTGAAGATGACCTTTCTAGAGCCACCAAAGAGCCAAGGATGATGAATGAAGAAGATGTCTCGAGTCCTTTCTTGAAGAAACCTTTATAAAAATCTCACAAACTCCGTCTCACAAGATTCTCTCTCTCTCTCTCTCTCTCTCTCCCCTCCCCCAAGCTTTCCCTCTCCTTTTCTAAGCTCTCTAAGGTCAGGAAAGTAGCAAAAGATCTTTCCATCAATAATCAAGAGATCTTATAAAGAAGGGCTTAAAACTTGCCCTAATTTACAACTTGCCGTCAAACATCATTTAGGATGATCGACAGATCATCCTATATGATCAGTGTATTTTAGCCCTTTTAGCCATGACAATCACTACATGAAAATCATCTATTACTGGCAGAATTTTTTGATGGAAATTGATCATTTTCGACGGTTTTTGAATTTACCGGCTGTTTTCTGGCAGAAAAATTTCGCCGGTAAAACACACGTAGGAAAATAAAAATTAATAATTAATTTAAAAATAAAAATTAATAATTACTACTTAATTTAAAAATGTAAAATAATTAAATTAAATTATTATAATTAAAATTTAATTAAAATAAATTATTAACTTAATAATGAATTAAAATACTACAAAAATTAGTAATAAAAAATAAAAATTTAAAAATAATTATGCTGAAAAACTGAAAAAGTCGCCGGAAAATCCGCTGAAATTTTCTGTGGGAAAGAAACCGTCGAAAAATTTCATTAGAAAAGTTGTCTCATTATTTTCCGTCGGAAAGCCACTTGAAAATTAACCGTTAGAAATTCGTGTGAAAATTCCGCTGGTAATGAGTGATTTTTCTATAGTGGATCTGGGTGGGTTGGACGATTTGGCAATACTGTTTGTTCTGATCATCTCAAACAATGTGGACATCATCCTGTATGATTAGTTCAAAATCATACATATCATTCAAAACATCATTCTGGTTATCTAGAAGATACATGTTGGATGATAAAGAAATATAAATTATCATTCAAGACGATTGTTTGATCGTCGTGTATGATTAGTTCAAAATCAGGGATTATCGTCCAGCAAATCGTTCTGATCGTCTAGGAGATACACTTGGACGATGAAGAATTTCAACTGATCATCCAACAAATTGTTCTGGTCATCCAGGTGATTCAGGAGAAAACTAAAGTTTTTTCTAACTGATCATCCAGGACGATCCTGTGATCGTCCAGGGTGATATGATTAATGAATCAAACCTTAATTACTTTTCTTAATCACCTGATTAATTTAGGCATGATTGTAATTAATTATCTAGGATGATATGGGATCATCATGTATGATTTGTAAAAATAATATCATACTTAAAAGAGTTTGGTGGCTGATTCTTTCTGATTTGAACCTATCATCTAGGATGATATTAATATCGTCCATGATGATTTGCTTAATTCAACTATCTTAACACAGAGGCCCTAAGTAGGGTTTCTATTTTTATTTGATCTTTTAGGATGATTTTGGATCGTCCTATACGATATGATCAAAACAAAAAAACCCTTAACCTTATAGAATTTTTTCTTATGAGTGTGTGTGTGCAATTTGACTCAAGAAAATATAAAAACACTAGAATTATACTTATAGACTGACTTAGTCCAAATATACCTAATCTTGAGCTGACTTGAATTGTAATTGACCTTATGGACCTGAAACATTAGTATGAAGGACAACCAAAATAGATGTGCAGTAGTAACATTAGTAAAAAAATATGAATGTCAAAAATATTTGTTATCATCAAAATTATAATCCTTGAATCGAGGTTTGTAACAACATTGACATTTAGAGGCGTGTAGAAATCTTTCAATCTTAATTTCTCATCCATGTGATTTGAATTTTTAAGTAATCTACAAGTGAACATAGAAATACTTTTAGGAGAAACAGAATTCCATAATTTCCTAAATATAATATTGTAATCATTCCAAGCACAAAATAATTCCAAGCATCATTGTTGTTAAAATTTTCATTAGTAGAAAATTTAAAAATAGGTTTATTCGACATATTAATATTAATAGCAATGTCTTGAATTGCTACAATCATTGTAGGAGGAAGATTATCGCTAAGCAAATTAATGTTCCACTGCTACTCACAAAAAAAATAGCAATACGTAAATTAATGCCCCATTGAATATATTGCTCACCTTGCCACTTAATTTTGCAAAGCCTAGACCAGTAACAGATTGAACTTTCTTTTAAAAAAAAATCTTGAGAGGGGTAAATATTCTTACAATACTTGAAATTCATGAAATTATCCCATAATGACTTGTTAGTGCAAAAAAAACCACTAAAGTTTAATAGAGAAGAACTTAACCATATTAGTAATGGATTTAAAGCCAGCACCTCCTTCACCATACTAGCGAGTACAAGAGTTATTTCAAGCCCTCCAATGAATCTTATTACTATTAGAAGAGGAGCCCCAAAAAATTCTATTGATTATCTTATCCAATATATTATGAAGTTCCAAGTAAGGATTACTAGTTTGGAAGAGATAAATAGGAATTGAGCATAGGAAACTTTTAATAAGGACCAGTCTGCCACCAATATAGAACAGTTTAAATTCTCAAGAAGAGAGTTTAGTTTTAATATTTTGAACCATTTTATCAAACAGGAAGGATTTCCTTTTACTTTTGTAGAGCGGAGGACCTAAGTAAAAAATAGCGAGGGATTGATTCGTAAAGCCAGTAATATGAGCTATAGTGTTGATACTTCATTGATTCAAACCTTTGCGACAACTAAAGGATCATTTCTTTTTCATTGAAAGAAAGACCACTTTCTTTTACAAAAACTTCAAGCAATTTGGGAATCATTTTGATATTTTTTTTGAACCATTACGAAAAACTATAATATCATTAACAAAGCTTAAATGATGGATGACCATTGCACCAAGACTAGTAAAAGCCAAACTCTTGTGTTTAGAAAAAAATGTCCATCAAACCACGAGAAAGATATTAAGCAGCAATGATATAGAGTGCAGGAGAAAGAGGATTCCCTTGCCTAACACCTTGAAATCCTTTGAAAAAATCACGAGCTTTACAATTAATGATAATAGAGTATCAAACATTTTAAAAGATATTCCTAACAAGAGTAATATAGATATCATTGAAACCAAAAAGCTTATGAATATTATAAATAATATTCAATTGATATTATCATAAGCTTTTGAGATATCCAACTTCAAAACAACATTATGACCTCTCCTTTTACATTTAATATCATGAATCATCTCCATAGTAAGCAAAATATTGTTAGAATTATTTCTACCTTTGACAAAACTAGTTTGATTAATGGAATAATTTGGGGAAGAAGAAGAGCCATTCTAGAGCAAGGATTTTAGAGATTAATTTGTTAAAAGTAGTACATAAGCTTATGGGTCTGAATTCATTCAAGCAATTCAGATTATTGCACTAAGGAATAAGGACTAAAGAGGTGCTCATAAAAAAACATAGGAATAGAAAGCCCATTAGAAATCCTTAACAACATTACATAAATGTACTTTAATAATATTCCAACTTTTTTGAAAAAAAAAACAACATTAAAACCATACGGGCCTGCAACCGAATCCTTATTCATCTCCATAAGAGTATGGTGAATTTCAAGATCAGTAGGGCAAGCAGAGAATTGATTATTGTCATCCTTATTAATCATAGAAGGGATGCTATGAGGATTAGAAATGTTAGGCACGTGATTAGAAACCACCAAAAGATTTGAGAATCACATATCGATTCACATGTGAGATATGTTTAGATACATTAGAAAGTTAGACGAGCGATCGCTTTCGATTTATGAGTGTATGGGCCGACTTGATCAGTGCTTGGGACAACCCAGATTATGCTAAGAGGAGGGACTAGAATTGGTAGAACCGAGCTTCTGATGTTGGAAGAATATGTAGTGCCCTCCATACTAGGGCTATGTTCCATACACTGAGAACATGCACTACAGGAAAAACAAAATTTTCCAGGTGCCATTTTTCTCCGAAAAATGACTAAAATCCATCAGTAATTGATATTTATGATAGATTTTTGACATAAAATTTTTCACTGGTCAAAAAATAAACACGAGCATAAAAACGTCGTTAGAAATATTTTCGACAAATTTTCAGAGGAAATAATGCGTCGGAAATTTTTTTATTAAACACCAAACCGATTTTATATTCACCATTATTAAAATGGATAGAAGCATTAGCATTTCTAATAAATGTTATGGGAGTGCTTTCAAGATTTTTGGATTGATAAATGGTGATAACAGTTAGTTGAGAGTTAAAATATCAGTGAAATGGTGATTCTTTGAATTCCTAAAAGTTCAATAAAAAAAAGTTTCAATGAAGCCACGGGCTATGGAGAAGAATAATTAAGAAGAATAATTTCCATTAGAATATGGCAGAAACGTATCTAATGTGATATGCGATTTCCTTAAGATTTTTCTAAAAGATGATTGATTGGATGAAGAAATTATTTAATCAAAATAATCTGATTTTTACTCTAATTTTTTTTT
>NW_021319945.1:300006-549816 GCF_001605985.2 Dendrobium catenatum | reverse complement strand
TAAGTTTGGCCGCCGGAAACCGCCGCCGGAGCCGCCGTCCGTCCTTGCCCGTCGCCTCTCCCGTCGCCTCTCTTCCTCTCTCTCTCGGTTTGGCCGAAAATATGAGGGAGAGGGGTTTCGGTTTGGCCTAATAGAGAGGAAAGAGTTTGCTAAATGACCCCTATGCCCTCACTTAAGTAACCCATGCAAGAATAAGGAGTGGGGGTACTTTGGGTATTTTTGAACTTCCAAAAATTATATCTCTTAATTTAAACGAAATTTGATACAAGTCCTATATACCAAATTGATCGGAATTTTACGCTCAATTTTATAAAATTATTCCCGTCAAAATCCGACAACATTGAAATTTTCACTTAAAACTCGTCGCGACGCTTTGAAAAGCGTGCGAAGCCTAAAACGACGTTTTCGGGTTTTACAGTTTAAACATGAATTTAGATTTCAAGTCCAATATTCTTACTTAAAAGGACTAGAATTTACATAACTTGGATTAATAAGTGAATGTACAAAGGTAAAATCCAACGAGATTTTGTTTTGTGTTCACATTAGGGGTTTAAAGCATCTTAAAAAGAAATTCGTCATAAAAATACAAGCTTTTGATTTCTACATTCATAAAACAATTCACAAGATCAATATTTAAACCTAATTTTATGTTAGGGGGCAAACAAAGTTGATGAGATTTAAATAACAAAATTATGAATTATTTAAATTCTCAATGTTGACCGTGTTGGAAGTGAATCTCAAATGGAGGAAACTTTATCATTTTAAATGCCTCCAAACCCTGATAAAACATAAATATAAATTTTAAATGGCTTCAATTTCACTCTTATGATAGTTATGTTGATGATAAATCTCAACCAGGGATTAATTCTAATAATCGAATTCTCATAGCGAAAGTGACTTAAATGTCATCCACAATAATGGTCATGTTGAATGTGAATCTAAGTCGGAGGAAACTTTATCTTTTTTAAATGCATTTAAAATCAAATAAAATATATATTTTTTGAAAATGTCTTGAATGTCATTTTGATGATGACGGTGTTGAAAGTAACACTTAATCGAAAGGTTAGATATCAAAATATTTCCAATTTTAAAATTCAATGTGTATCAAAATTCAAATATTTAGAGAAAAAAATAATCACATAAAAATTGAAGCAAAATTCTTCCATCTTTCGCAATCATTTGATGAGGTCGAAGAATTCAGAAATAATTTTAGCTCACAAATAACGAATTTCCAATCGAGAGTTTTACATGGCACATATCCTCTAACTGGTATTTTGGTTTCAAAATAGCTCCATAGGATTAGTGGTTAGGCCTATATGGCTCCACAAGTAAATAGTTATGACCGAGGCTCTTTGACTGAGTGGTTTTGCCATGGATAAACTTCTCTATATTACAATCACAACTAAGCTGGTATGCTCCCTAATGGCTAATACATTTGAATAATGAATCATATGTTATACTTAATATATAACAAAATCTTAAGTTATCAAAGGTTGACTTGAATTTGTCTTTTAGGAAAATATTCACCCCAAGTCTATAAGGTATCATTGTACGAAGCAACTCATGGCTGCCGGCAAAGATCCTTTGGTTATTGTAGGTCGACTATCTCCTTTGACCGAGTAAACTAGGGCCGATGACAACTCAGGACGATAGAATTATGAGATTTTGATTGAGTTTGTCATCATTCATTCACCATCCTCTTTAACTGTAATTTGGTAAATTTTAAAGCATAAATAGTAAAATTGCTACTATTATATGCTAGGTATTTAGTACCTATTTAATGATTATCTTTGATCCAAATTGTTTTCCTGTCATTGAGAGGGATAATTAGCCATGGGAGTTTCCAGGTATGGGAAACCTGAACTCAGATCCTAATGTCCTTACAAATGAAGGTAAAATTCCTGGGTAGTGTCTTATCTCTGACCAATTTGCTTTCTCAAATTTTAACTCAAAACTTAATCTGTTAATACTGTTTCCGAACATTTGGAGAGGCTGGGGTGCAAAATTTTCGAAGCCCACATATTTTTGGCAACATCGCTAGGGAATTTTTTTCTTTCATCTTTAAATAGTCGTACATAACCTATGAACTCATTAAATTCCCTTAAGCAAGGTTCCAAACTCTTACAATTTTATAAGACATTTGTTCGTATTATTTTGTTCTGTCGAGTTTATGCATTTTTAAAGTGTAAGGTGATGTGTAAAATTCTGATTACTAATTTTCAACTTTTATTTGTGTAGATTAGATCTCTAGAACACTCCTTCCATAATCCCATCTATTATGTGGTGCCAACATTTTGTTGGCTAATGATCTCATCAACATCAGAGACTCAGGAGAGGCCATCCAATTTGCTAGGCTAGAAGTACCTGTAGTTACTTCCGGGGCTGTCATCATCCCTATTCATGACATGACTACCCAAAGGCTTATCAAATGGCCTTATTCTATTGAAGCCTCGACATGATGCACACAGTTGTCAATGCAGTGAGTTCAATATTTGAGAGAGTTACCACTGTTGAAGAGGTTCCCCGAAAGAGGATCTCAGTCTTCAAAGGCTATCCCAATTAGAGACCTTGGGAAGAAAATCTTTTTGGTACCTACAAATGCTGCTACTCTTCCAGTTGAATTGTTGGCACTTGGAAATAATGATCATGAGGCTTTTTCATTTGGAGGAGGGCTGTCTAAGAGACAGAGGAAGATGAATGCTGAATTGTGGGCTCAATTATTACAACAGTGCACCTCTCTATACAACCAGCCCAAGAGACAAAAGTGAGTAATCATACTCGGAATAAATTTACAAACTTAAAATATGTGAAAAGGGACAACTCTATCATTGAGTTGAAACAGTCATTTTGGGCTCAATAACGCTAGGCCCTAATCCTTCTGAAGGAGCCCGAAATTCTATCCACCAAGGTTCATAAAGTCCTTAAAGTTTTTATTGAGAGAGGGCTAATGAAGAATAAAATATCAAAAGCTGCTTGTAATAGGGACTAAACCCCACGTGTAGGTTATCATCTGTCGTGGTAGCAGAAAAAGAAGGGAGACAAGCTCCGTAGATTGAACATTGGGGCTTGACACTTGGACCTCATGTCCAAGAATCCGCCGCTGAAAGGTCCTGGTGGAAGGAAAATGAAGTATGGAGACTAGAGTCTCTAAAAGAAAAATATATGAAGAAGAATAAAGGCATGATATATGGCGTGTACTCCTAGCGATCCGCCTATGAAAAATCCATCAACAATGGGTGTTGAAAAAGAAGGTCCCATATGATATCATATATGATGGTCGACACCCTAGAGAATTTTTTAGGAGATCCCATCGCCTTACAACTCCACTCTCAGGAAGAGGCCAATTTTAACCTTAGCTCTCCGATTGAGGAGCCTTTCATTTTAGATACAGAGCCAAAAATCTAGTGGATACGCCGCTTGAAAATCTGGATATAATAAGTAGAAGAAGATGATGATGAAACCGTAGAGGTCGAAGTAGTCTACATGGTGGGGCATAAGAATGAGCCAAGCAACACCATGAAGCAAGATCTACTATTGTTGGAGCCACAATCTCTCAAGAAGAATGAGCACAATATGATCATACTGAATGCACAAAGTCTTTTGCAGGGGATGAATAAGAGGAACATGAAGAAGGCCAACTACTAACTAATACCATCACGTTGGCACAATCATAGAGGTCTATGAAGTGCCAAATGAAGGAAAAATATAAAGAGATCTTGCAGCCAAACACAATAATGACTGAAATGATTGCATAGATAGCCGTGATGATGTTGTTGATGTAAAAAAGCATTGCTATTAATCTCGCACCAATGACAACGACTCAATGACTGAGAAATAGTGAGAAGATGCAAATGCCTCTGCCGAGTTAGCGTGACAGATGTTGAAATGAACCATGAATTATTAATTATAATTTCGCTCTCAACAAGAGTCAACCATATAACACTACGATGTGATGTGTCAAAGCAGTGTGACATGCACGTTTTACTATGTGCTTGTGCTTTATAGGCAACCTATGTACAGGGCAAGCACATAACTAGTTCAAAGGAGAAAACCTTTGTGCATCGAGGAACATCCATAATGTTTCTTGTGAATCCCGATTCAGGTTTCATTCAAGGTCACAATCGGCTATAACGAGCTATAGCAAGAAACCATAGATGATGATAACCTTGAAGTATATTCAAAACTTATGAATATTTCATTTGGCTTTTTTTGTCAATTAAAAATTATTATCCAAGTTCTGAAATATGAATAAGGGCACATGGGTCATTTGGCCATATGCAAAAACACAGTAGTAGGAGTGTAGGACAACTGGATTTTTCAAATAGCATGAACAAAAACTGTTTCATCCATAACAACTTTAGATAGTAGATTCTTTTTTAGCAATTTCACAATTGTCTTTAAATGCAACTCGAGCTATCTGGACCCTTTATCTTCACGTAATATTATTGTTGTTCTAGTAATCTTAAACCCATATCTCCTTTTTTTTTATTGTTACACTTTCCATTTATTTCAATAGATGCCCTACCAATTATAATTGCCCTTATGTGAAAACAGGAAGCAGACACTGAGGCATCTCACTTTAAATATACATGCATTCATTGATGGAATCGATCTTTTAATATTATAAATTTTCCAATTTTTATTTTGACTCTTAGATTTTGTAATTCTATGAAATATTGGTTTAATTTTGATTATAAATTAGAAGTCTCCGGGCATGTAAATTCACTGCAGATGTGAACATGATATATATGGAATTTAAACTATTTGATAATGTAATGGTATGCTTGAATCTTGAAAGGTTTCCTATAAGAATTTCTAAGAAACTTATTGCTAGACAAACATAACCTTATGAATTATGAATTGGAATTTCAATAACGCTCTGGCATAATTCCGCTCTTCAATATGTCTACTCTTACTATCTTTTATGAACCTGTTACCAATACCTTGAATTCTTTTCCCTTTACATTCCTTCTTGTTAAATTAGTAGCCAACATTTTACCAAAAAAATATATTCATTTTGTTCTTGAAATTACTCTGAATGGTGCATACTTGAGGTACTTGTGCATTGTTATGATAAATCTACTTTTAATGATTCTTCGATTCCTTTACAGAAGCATTGCAAGCCTTGATTAATGATATATTTTTTTCTTAAAAACCTGGTAAAATAATGCGAATCTGAAAGTCTATACAAATCAGATAGACCAATCACTTGTTAATTTTGATTTAGTTGTTTTATTTCGTTGTTTTTTTGTTGTAGTTCTTTGGAAATATGTCTATGATTGTTCCCTATAGAGAATGGCTTCTCGTTTGTTTGATGGTCGTGTCCAATCAATGTTCCTCGATGTTGATTTTGAGTTAGTTTGGCTGGGTTTACTGTTGCTGTGTTTCCTTCTGTGGCATCCTAGCTGAAGTAGCAGATTCAATGTTTGAGGAGCCATTCCCGCTGCTGGTGCTGTTGCTGGTTTGCGCTTTGCTAATAATCGATAATTTCTTTATTTCCTTCTATTCCCGATTACTGCACTGCAACGTTAGATTCTGGAAGTCTTGTGGCTTCTTTTGGCAGAGGTCTCTGATATTGAAGTACTTGGAGATTTCAAGTAAAATCTAACACTATTGATAAAAACAGTTCACAACTCCAATGGAAAACAGCAAAAACAAAAATTCTATTGAAAAATCTGAGGAAAAACACTTGAAATTCACTAATAGAAGAAGAAAAATAGCAAGATACAATTGATCTTCTATTCGAGAGGAGGATCGATCTCTCCCAAATCTCTAGACGCCTATAGAGCCCAATAGAAAACCTAAATCTAAGAGATCGCAAATTTAAGCCAAATTCAAGATGCCTGATCCTAGGAAAACAAACTATTTAATGCATATAATTCAAAAGGAAATCTCTAAACATTCCCTACACTCAAATTTTCCTCTCAAATCGCTAAAAAATCTTTCCCAAAAAGCTCCCTCCGAACTGGGCGGTCGGCTCCTGCATACCAGAGGCGTAAAGTCCTCCTGTTTCGTGTAAGCCGGTCCCGACCGGCTGGACCAATCTAACGGTCTCTGTCATGTGTATGACCGTCTGTGTAATTTCCTTATTCGGCTGGGTTTCGTAGTTTATATTGCCTTGTTTGTTATCTCAGAATATGGGAATCTTATACTTCGTGTTTAGCGTGTGGTGGAGATCGCGGTAGATAGACCTGAAACTATTGCTGGAAATGGGTTTTTGAGACTGTAGTCTTGCGTTTATCTTGATTCTTAGTTTTTGTGAAACTAATAAACATAAGTTTATTTTCAATTATGAATGAAGGGTCTCTAGGCTTTTAAAACCCAGTCTTATTAAAATTCAAATCCTCTCAAATTTGCGCACTGTTGACTGTGAATTCTTGGAACGTCTTTTACTGGCATGTTACTTAAATTTTGAGTAGCTTTTTGTACTTTTTATCTATTAATTTTATAATTGGTTTTTTATTTTTTATTTTTTATTTATAATTGATTTTTGCATGCGTGATTGAGATTTGGTCAAATTTGTTACACTATAATTTCTTTTTTATAGTCTAAATCTTAAATTGTTGCATGGTTCTTCATTCCCACATAATGTATTTTGTGCTTGGACTATAGATTGCAAGAAATCAATTTAATCCCGAGTTGGTGGTTTACAATGCTGGCACTGATATTCTAGATGGAGATCCTTTGGGAAGGTTGAAGGTACTATCTTTTCTTATCCATTTTTCATTTTTTTGTTAATATTGTTTTTCTCACTAGACATTAGCAAGAGGATGTACCTTGGTGTATGCTTTTTGCTGATGATATTCTTCTTGTTGATAGGACTAGAGAGGGAGATGAAGGTAAACTTGAATTATGGAGGTCAATTTTAGAGTCTAAAGGTTTTCGCATGAGTAGATTTAAAACGGAATATATGGAGTGTAATTTTAGTAGTAATAGACCTAGTGAGGGGATTGTGACTTTGGGGCGATCAAGTCATTAATAAGAGTACACGATTTAGATATCTTGAATCTATTGTTCAGAGTGATGGTGAAATAGATGAGGATATTATTAGCAGAATTCAAGTTGGATGGTTGAAGTGGAGGAATGCATCGGGCTTGTTGTGTGATAGAAAAGTACCCCTCAAACTTAAGGAAAAATTCTATAAGATGGTGGTGAGGCCTGCAATGCTTTATGGTGCCAAATGTTGGCCATTAAAAGAGAAGCATAATACTAAGTTAAGTGTGGTAGAGATGAGGATGCTCAGGTGGATGAGTGGCTTTACCCTTAGAGATAAGATACGAAATGAGCATATACGTGAAAAGGTTGGAGTAGCTCCAGTATAAGATAAGATTAGAGAGAGTCGCCTTAGATGGTTTGGTCACATAAAACGGCGGCCTTCCGATGACCCGGTTAGGAGAGTAGAGATATTAGATTTGACTTATATTAAGAAAGATAGAGGCAGACCTAAAAAGATTTGGTTAGAAAATATTAGGAACGATCTTTCTTTGTTAGATTTAAACGAGAATTTGACTTTTAATAAGACACAATGGAGAAAAAGGATTTATGTTGCCGACCCCATATAGTGGGATAAAGGCTTGATGCTGTTGTTGTTGTTGTGATATCCTTTGAAAAAAAAAAAATTAAAAAACCATCAGCCCATTGAAGCCCTCGTCTAGCCCAGCTGGGCTCACCCGTGACCTTGCCCCCCAATAGCCCTACGGGGCCAATGACCCGCTGCCCGCCGATTCGCCTTGGCTCACCCTCCTATGCCCTGGCTCATCCGTAACTCGCTGCCCGCCTTGCGTGACCTGCCCGCCATGTCTGCGTCTAGCAGGGTTTGAACCCCGCCCTTTAGCCCTCCCGCTGCCCGCAAGACCATCTTGCCACCACAAAAAAAGTATTAAATGATGAGTTGTTTTCTATTTATATTATAAAAGACATAATATTTAAAAGCTGAGTTTATATTTTATTTAAGAAAAATTAAAATAATCAAATTAATTTATAAAAGCTGAGTTGGTTTAGTTTAATTTATATTTTATTTAAAATAATTACTATATTTAAAAGCTGAGTTTTTTTTACGAATTTATTTCGGTTGGAAATCAGTGTTTTTCCTGTAGTAGGTCTACTCAAATGAAAATCTTTAAACTCTATGGTTGAGCTTCATAATTCGAGTTTACCTACAACTTCATCTCTAGTCTTATCAACAAGAAGAATATCATGAGCAATAAGCATACACCAAGGTACATCCTCTTGCGAATGCCTAGTGAGAATATCCATAACTAAAGAAAAAGTAACGGCTTAAGGTTGATCCTTGATGTAATCCAATTGAAATAGGAAAATACTTGGTCAAACCACCTTATGTTTGAACACAAGTAACAACTCCTGCATATATATCCCTAATGAATTGAATATAAGCATTATTAACCTCTTTCTTTCTTTTCTCAAACTCTCCATAGCACTTCTCTTGGAACTTTATCATATGCTTTCTCTAAATCAATAAAAATCATATGTAGATCCTCCTTATTCTCTTTAAACTTCTCCAGCAACCCTCTCAATAAATGAATAGCTTCCATAGTAGACCTACCCGACATGAATCCAAATTGATTTTAAGAAACATTAACATCACGTCATAACCTATGCTCCATAACTCTCTCCCAATGTTTAAAGTATGTCACATCAACTTAATTTCTCTATAATTCGCACAATTTTATGCATCTCCTTTATTCTTAAAAATAAGAATCAATACACTCATTCTCCACTCATCTGACATTTTTTAGTCTTCAAAATAATATTAAAAAATCTAGTAATCCAAGAAATTCATTCAACTCACACTTTTATTGGAATATTATAATGTACACTAGTTTTTCCACACTTCATTTTCTTTAAAGCCTCTCTAACTTTAGTTTTACTAATATGCCAATCAAAATAAAAATCTCTATTTTCATTTAGAGTGCTAAGGTCACTAAAGTCAATTATATTCTTGCAATCTTCATTGAATAACTTAGCAAAATATTTCATCCACCTTTGTTAAATATTCTCTTAAAAAAATATTTTTTGATCTTCATTCTTAATACACTTCACTTGAACTAAATCCTTACTACTTCCATCTTTTTATTTGACTAACTTATATATATATATCTTTCGTCCTCTTTAGAGTCTAATATATTATATAAATTATTAAAAGCTAAAATCTAGAGAGGGAGTTGAAAGTAAACTTGAATTATGGAGGTCAACATTAGAGACTAAAGATTTTCACTTGAGTAGATCTAAAACGGAATATATATAATGTAATTTTAGTAGTGGTAGATCAAGTGAGGGGATTGTGGCTTTGGACGATCAAGTCATTAATAAGAGTACACGTTTTAGATATCTTGGATCTATTATTCAGAGTGATGGTGAAATATCTGGTAATATTATTAGCAGAATTCAAGTTGGATGGTTGAATCGGAGGAATGCATCGGATTTGTTGTGTGATAAAAAAATACCCCTCAAACTTAAGGGAAAATTCTATAAGATGGCAGTGAGGCCTGTAATGCTTTATGGTGCTGAATGTTGGCCATTAAAATAGAAGCATAATACTAAGTTAAGCATGGCAGAGATGAGGATGCTCATGTGGATGATTGGTTTTACCCTTAGAGATAAGATACAAAATGAGCATATACATGAAAAGGTTGGAGTAGCTCCAGTAGAAGATAAGATTAGAGAGTCACCTTAGATGGTTTGGTCACATAAAACAGCGGACTTCTAATGATCCGGTTAGGAGAGTAGAGGTATTAGATTTGACTTATATTACGAAAGGTAGAGGCAGACCTAAAAAGACTTGGTTATAAAATATTAGGAATGACATTTCTTTATTAGATTTAAATGAGAATTTGACCTTTAATAGGACACAATGGAGAAAAAAGATTCATGTTGCCGACCCCACGTAGTGGGATAAAGGCTTGATGTTGTTGTTGTTGTTGTTGAGGTATCTTTTGAATTAATTCTTCTAAGCCATTCCAAAATCTTAATTTTAAACACATATCCAAACTTGCTTGAGTAGTATAAGCACCTATAATATAAATAATCTTAGCATCAACAATAATCTTCAGAACAATAATTATATCTTCACTTCTATCAATTTTTATAACATTATCCTTTAAACCCTTATTTATAATTACGCATACATCATTTCTAGTATGACTTCTACCAGAATACCAAGGTTTAAAACCTAAACTATCAATCTCCTTAGGCTTCTCTCAAACCATTTAGTTTCTTGAATGCATAAAATATTTATCTTCCTTTGGATTATAATATCAATTAATTCTATTAATGCCTATAAGAGAACCTACATTTCAAGATCCTATTCAAATTTTAGTTTCATGGACTAGTTTATTTGCCCACATCCGTCAATGATGTAGGAACCCTTTCTTATTTAACACTGCACATGGGCTTCGGTGTAGTGGCCCTTGCTTATTTGTCGCTATATTCAAGCCATACAACGCGTCGCTTCCAGGAAACACCCTAACATTAACATAATATATTAAAGGATTCATGTCATGATTATTCGACAAATTTTACGCTGATTGTCGACTACCTAACACATCCTTATATTTTTCTCATGTAGGACTTGAGACCTGGCAACAACAGTGGGTTAAAAAATTTATCTTTTGTAAAATTAATTAAGATATTTACTAAAGTTAATTAGTTTCTAAATATAAGTTTAATTCAATTGGTTTTGCTATTTGGCTAGTCTTAAATTATATTAAACCTAATTATATCCTATTTAGGTAAGTTGATCCATTTGCTCAGATTGACGTAATAGGTTGGTTAAATGGGTTGGATCATATTAGATTTGTGTTTCTAACTTTCCTAGCTATAATCTCATGAATTTGATTTGATTTGACCAATTAATTAAGCTTGTCCACTTTGAAAAGTATATTTTTATTTGGGTCTGAAAGAGATACATTGCACTATTTTAATAAATTGATCATCTTAGAGTAGTCAAATTTGGTCAAGTCCAACTAGAATTTTCTTTCTAACATATAGAGAATCACTCACAGCAATTTGACCAATTAAAGGATTTAGGCTAAGAGACCTTGGATTGGAGCCTTTGGGGTATTTTGATATTTTAGGATTTTAGGTAAAACCATGGTCAATAAGAGTTGACCATGGGTTTGGTTGAGTGAAGTTGAACCTTAAAGGATTTTGGGTCAATTTGGCTCAAGTCCAATGTCACTTTGGATGACCCAAAGGTAAAGATTATGAGTGTTTTTAATATTTTGACTATGCAAATGTTGACTCTGGTCAAAAAGTTTCATCAGGGTCAATCATGGACAAATTATGGTCAAAAGTAGGTCTTTTTAATTTGGTTTGGGTTCTCATGTTAGGCTTTATGATCATTTAAGGGTTATAATCAAATCTTGGTTGACCATAATCAAAGGAGTTTGATTATGGATCAACCTTCGGTGAAGATACTTCTACAATAGATTAGGAGTATTTAAACCCCAATCCTACATCAAAATATATGAAATTCTTCTAATTGAGGTGCTCATTTTTTATCATCAAATGTGTTTATGTGGGCTCCAAAAATTCGGCCCTGGCCTCCGCCCGACACTGTTGCAAGCTTTTCTTCGAGTTTTAACGAAATCAGTTCTGAGGTAAATTTTGAAAGGCATATGGGTTTGTAGATAAGACACTACCCAGAGATTTCGTCTTCATTTTGTGAGGACTTTATGATCTGAGTTCTGGTTTCCTATAGGCGCAAGCCCCTATAGTTAATTACCCCTCCCGATAACAGGAGAGAACTTTCGATTAAGGCTAGTCGTTAATCAGATACGTAGAGATACATGTTATCTGGCATATAATAGCAGCATGGGTTTGGATGTTGGAAAATTGAAGGTTTTATATTTAAAATAGAAATTTCACCATTTAGCACTTAAAGCGGATGGTGAGTGAATGAATGATGGACCCGATCAAGATCCTATAGTTCCGTCGTCCCGGGCCATCGTGGTCTCTAGTCTACTTACTCAGAGGAGGTAGTCGACCCAACCTGACAGAAGGATCCTTGTCGGCAGCCATGGGTTGCTTCATCCAAGGGTACCTTGTAGACCTGGGTGGGTATTTGCCTAAGGGGACAAATTTTAATCCACCTTAGCTAACAGAGGGCTTTCTGCTCTATCGATTATATTCTATTGATTCATATCTCAAGGATTTGATGCCATTAAGGAACGTATTAGCTTTGGCCATAACCAGTATTTCGTGGTGCCATTCGGTGGTAAAACCACTCGGTTCAGAGGGCCCTGGGTCATAACCGTTTATCCTGCGGTGCCATTTGGCAGCAAAATTGCCGGTTAGAGGACATGTACTATGTCCTTACTAGCAGTAGATTGTTTGAGAATGGATCATAGTGATATTTTTGACTAGGCATTAGCTCTTTGTGAGCTGAAGTAAATTTTAATTTATCCTCCTCGGCAAACTGTTGCGGATGGTGGATGGATTTTGCTTTAAGTGTTTGATAGTTGGATTTCAATTTTAAATATTTTTGAGATTTTGGGATTTTTGAGATTTTTTTTTTTAGATTTTGTGGGTATTTGGATGAAATTTGAAATATTTAGAATTAACCCCTCCGGTTGAGATCTTCGTTCAACACGACCATCATCGGGGTGCAAGGGGTTACTTCTCTTTGTTGATTGAACCCTATCTACCCTATCAAGTTGCCGATAGGGGATCAGGTTTCGTAGGATGTGCCTTTTTTAGTGAATTTTTTTTACTATAGTCATTGAAGGCCTAATATGAATGTATAAATTAAATATTTCGGTTAACTTCGTGACCGCATATTTATCTAATGGTTCGAACTCTCTCTATTTCTATTTACCTACTTAGGAGGATCAGGTTTGAATTCATTGACCCGCGCAGCATCTTTAGACGTCACGTGTGTTCTTACAACACGCTCGCTGGGGCCCATGTGGGTGTTTGGGGGTATTTTGTAATTATTTATTGAACATTGTCGACTCCTATTTACCCGCTTAGGAGGATCGGGTTCTAATTTGTTAACTTGCGCAGCATCCTTAAACGTCACGTGTGTTCCAATAACACGCTTGTCGGGGCCCATGCGGGTCGAGATTGTATTTTTCCCTTTAGTGTACCTATGTGTATACAATTTATGGTGCACATGCAGGGGTATTTTGAAATATTTTAGTTGTGCAGGTAATTATCATTTAAATACACAACATTTTTTTGAGAGCTTATACACGCCTTCTGTCCGCTAATACGAGTGTTGCGGATCCGGTGACGGTATGGTCTTGACGTTGACTCCCCCTTTCTCATTCACCGGGGAGGGTTCTTCTGGACTTTGAAATCAATGACTGCTGTCTTGAAAAGATCTCCTTTCAAGATCTTTAGTGTAGTAGAGTTGTTATTTCCAACGTTTGTGGACACCAGAACTATTTTTTTCTTAAGTATAAGACTAAGAAAAGGTTTTGGAACACCGGAAAGTTAAGTTCTAATTTGTTCAAACCTCTCTTCCATTATGCCAGGAGGTGTCCCTTTTCGTACATCGAATTGCCCTTGTACCCGACGTACTTGAAGAAATTAATCACCGTTGTCGTAGATGATATATATGTACTTGTGACCACAGTGGTTTGTTGTACATACGATATATCCACTGTTTTTATCCACAAATGGCTTGTGTTTATTTGTAGGGACCTGTTGTATCCACTACGATCTCTTGGAGGTGTTCGTAGAAGACTCGTTGTTCCTACATCATATCCACCATTTCACCAATCTTGGGTGATTTGATTGTACTTGTTTGTAGGGGATGGTCTTCCACTATTGAATGTCGGTATTGCCATCTCAATCTACAGGCATACTTGTAAGGAACATCATTTGTTGTGCATCATTGCTATGATTGTTGATAAGTCATTATGTTCATTCTTTTTTACTGATTTCAATACATGTATAGAACCAATGAGTCTTCTTGCATATCACTTATGTTTGAGGATTTTCCTCCGCGAGTTCCTCGTGGTTCATTCAAATTCGAACTCAAATTCATCTTGCCCATGTGAGTTTGAGTCCAAGAGTCCTTTGTGGCTTTATTGGGTTCAGGTTCTTATCACTCAAATTAAGCTTGAATTAAGTTCAAGATGAGTTTAGGTCGCCAAATTCTACATTGATCTTTGACAATAAATTTGTCAAACATTGATCATCAGCTCCAGTGGGCATGATGCAGTATATGCTGACATCTACTTGAATACATCTAGATATATCACGTGATTACTTCCATTGCATTTTGAATCCCTTTGGTTACAACTGAGATGCTGAATGTGGCTCTCTTGGTGCCACTCGTAGGCATTCATATTCTATGTAATTATGTTGCATTTTATTCGTGGGTGGTAGATTGAATACATAGGGCGCCTTCCACGATAGATTGTGGATGCTTGCATTTTATGTGTATTATACATCTTCACTTGCAAGAGAGCGATGTATCTGGCTGTCATTGAAGGGTTGTTAACTACATGATTGAACACAATTGCCTTTGTGATATCACTAAGAGTTTGTATTGTTGCTTGTGAGTGAACCAACATTTCACTTATATTTCGAATTTTAATGAATGTCCTTCATTCATTCATTGATCTCCACTTGCATAATCAAACTTAGTGATTGATATTAAGGTAATTATACATTCATTAAATTTGATTATCTAATTATGGTTCAAATCCGGGTTCATATCCACTATGCTTGATCCGGATCAAGTCCCAGTGTTCAAATTCACATGTCCCTTGTGTACAACTCAGATCTTTGCTTGAGTTAAAATTGTGTTCACTTGATATTCAATTCCGGTTCAAGTTTGAATTTATCTTATTTAGATTCAAGTCTTGCTTAATGATTTAAATTTTGTTCAAGTACAGGTCCATGTGTTTCATGCTCAAGTCCACTAGTTTGTGTTCGTTTGAGTCCAAGTTTTTGCATGTCCTTTTTGAGTTCAAAGAGGTCCGAGTACTGTCATATTTTCACCCAAAATTTCGGCAACCTCCTGGCGTTTCCCTCGTTTAGGGGAAAATTATGAAAAATTGTTTCTTTCCCACCACGCTAAGAAAAATGTGTATGGTAGGTGCCCTCTTTCGAGGACATCGCGGCCGTGTAAAGTCTTTGTCCCCATCATGCTAAGAAAAACGTGTATGGATCTTCAGTACATGTTACAAGAAAAGAGCAGTCGTTTCCCCGCAGGTACAAAGCTGCGTACGGTTACTTAAAAGTTATCCCGGCCATGCTAAGAAAAGCGTGCTCCAGGCTTACATGCCTCGTCGTATGCATCGCATCGGATTCCCTCCTAACACGCTAAGAAAAACATGTATAGGTGGTTAGCCGGCTCGTCGCGCACGCCGAGGGCAGGATTTTGGGGGCCGAGGGGTCGCTCACTTATCTCGTCGTAGGTGTCGTACCGGGTTTCCTTCCCACCATGCTAAGAAAAGCGTGTATGGGCGGTCTGCCAGCCCGACATGCATGTCAAGGTATTTTATTATTATTATTATTATTTATTTTTTTATTAATTATAATTAAATATTATTATTATTAATTAATTAAAATTAATTAGAATTAAATTTTTAATCAATTAAAATTAATATACAACTAATTATATTAATTATAGTTAGTATTTAATTAATCATGTGATTAATTATGATTAATTAATATTAATTATAATTATTAATTAATTGTAAGCCTCTCTAACTTTAGTTTTACTAATATGCTAATTAAAATAAAAATCTCTATTTTCACTTAGAGTGCTAAGGTCACTAAAGTCAATTATATTCTTGCAATCTTCATTGAATAACTTAGCAAAATATCTCATCCACTTTTGTTAAATATTCTCTTTTAAAAAAAATATTTTTTGATCTTCATTCTTAATACACTTCACTTGAACTAAATCTATATATATATATATATATATCTTTCGTCCTCTTTAGAATCTAATATATTATATAAATTATTAAAAGCTAAAATCTAGAGAGGGAGTTGAAAGTAAACTTGAATTATGGAGGTCAACATTAGAGACTAAAGGTTTTCAATTGAGTAGATTTAAAACGGAATATATATATAGTGTAATTTTAGTAGTAGTAGATCTAGTGAGGGGATTGTGACTTTGGGCGATCAAGTCATTAATAAGAGTACACGTTTTAGATATATTGGATCTATTATTCAGAGTGATGGTGAAATAGATGGTGATATTATCAGCAGAATTCAAGTTGGATGGTTGAAGCAGAGGAATGCATCAGATTTGTTGTGTGATAGACAAGTACCCCTCAAACTTAAGGGAAAATTCTATAAGATGGCAGTGAGGCCTGTAATGCTTTATGGTGCTGAATGTTGGTCATTAAAAGATAAGCATAATACTAAGTTAAGCGTGGTAGAGATGAGGATGCTTATTTGGATGATTGGCTTTACCCTTAGAGATAGGATACAAAATGAGCATATACATGAAAAGGTTGGAGTAGCTCCAGTAGAAGATAAGATTAGAGAGTCACCTTAGATGGTTTGGTCACATAAAACGGCGGCCTTCTAATGATCCGGTTAGGAGAGTAGAGGTATTAGATTTGACTTATATTAAGAAAGGTAGAGGCAGACCTAAAAAGACTTGGTTATAAAATATTATGAATGACATTTCTTTATTAGATTTAAAAGAGAATTTGACCTTTAATAAGTCACAATGTAGAAAAATGATTCATGTAGCCGACCCCACGTAGTGGGATAAAGGCTTGATGTTGTTGTTGTTGTAAAATTTTTGCATCCTAGATTGACATATTATTTTTTTAGACACCTTATGAGCCTCTTTATATCTTATCCAATTTTTAGAGTTTTTACATTTATACTAATTATTATGACAAAACTTCTTATTTTTTATCTTTTCTTACACAGTTTGATTCTACCGCCAACTTTTTTTATTAGGAGCTTTTTCTTTTGAAACTTCAAGCATATCCTTTGCAACATTCTTATTATGACTAGTTATTATTTCTCACATATCCTTTGCTTTATTATACATAGACAAAATCTTAAGTTCTCAAATCTTATTATCAAACATACTTTTGTTAGTGTTCTTTAAATGCTTACATCTAATTTTAGAATAATGTTTTACTATATTTGTCATATTCTACCCCTTCATCTTAAAGTCTAAAACTAACAAGTAATGTTAGATACATAAATTTTTACTTGGAATAACTTTACAATCTTAATGATTTGTTTTTCTTATAAAAAAATAGATATCTATTCTTATAAGTGAAGAGATGCTCATCTTTTTTCTTAAATAAAGTATTAGCAATGATAAAATTATAAGTTATAGCAAAATATAATATAGTCTTACCACCTTCATTAGTCGCTCCAAACCCATAGCCTCCATAAATACTTTTAAAATTCTCTACTTCTCTACCAACATGCTCATTTAAATCTTCTCCAATAAAAATTCTTTCTTCTAGAGGTATCTTTTGAATTAATTCTTCTAAGCCATTCCAAAATCTTAATTTTAAACACATTTAAACTTGCTCGAGTAGTATAAGCACCTATAATATGAATAATCTTAGCATCAACAATAATCTTCAGAGCAATAATTATATCTTCACTTCTATCAATTTTTATAACATTATCCTTTAAACCCTTATTTATAATTACACATACATCATTTCTAGTATGACTTCTACCAGAATATCAAGGTTTAAAACCTAAACTATCAATCTCCTTAGGCTTCTCTCCAACCCATTTAGTTTCTTGAATGCATAAAATATTTATCTTCCTTTGGATTATAATATCAATTAATTCTATTAATGCCTATAAGAGAACCTACATTCCAAGATCCTATTCAAATTCTAGTTTCATCGACTAGATTTTTTGCCCACATCCATCCATGATGTAGGAACCCTTTCCTATTTAACATTGCACCTCCGGTGTAGTGGCCCTTGCTTATTTGTCGCTATATTCAGGCCATACAACGCGTCGCTTTCAGAAAACACCCTAACATTAACATAATATATTAAAGGATTCATGTCATGATTATTCGACAAGTTTTACGCTGGTTGTCGACTACCTAACACATCCTTATATTTTTCTCATGTAGGACTTGAGATATGGCAACAACAGTGGGTTAAAAATTTTATCTTTTGTAAAATTAATTAAGATGTTTACTAAAGTTAATTAGTTTCTAAATATAAGATTTAATTCAATTAGTTTAGCTATTTTGATAGTCTTAAATTATAATAAACCTAATTATATCCTATTTTTGGTAAGTTGATCCATTTGGTCAGTTTGATGTAGTTAGGTGTGTTAAATGGGTTGGATCATATTAGATTTGTGTTTCTAGCATTCCTAGCTAAAATTAATCTCATGAGTTTGATTTGATTTGACCAATTAATTAAGCTTGTCCACTTTGAAAAGTATATTTTTATTTGGGTCTGAAAGAGATATGTTGCACTGTTTTAATAAATTGATCATCTTAGAGTAGTCAAATTTGGTCAAGTCCAACTAGAATTTTATTTCTAACATATAGAGAATCACTCACAGCAATTTGACCAATTAAAGGATTTAGGCTAAGAGACATAGGATAGGAGCCTTAGGGGCATTTTGATATGTTAGGATTTTAGGTAAAACCATGGTCAATAAGAGTTGATAACTTCATAGGCAGATTTATTAATCCATGAATTAGAATAAAATTTACATTTTTTTTAATGCTAACACCCTATTTTCCCTTCGAAGTATTGATATGCATTTATATTTTTCACTTTGTTGTGATCACACTCTTGTTTTTATTGGCTCAGATCAGCTCTGAGGGAGTGGTGATAAGAGATGAAAAGGTCTTCAGATTTGCAAAAGAAATGAATGTACCCATTGTCATGCTAACTTCAGGTACTAATCACCTCAGCTTCGATTGGGACAGTTTTTTAGTATAAAAATTTTTAGTTTAAAAAATTTTTATACTAAAAGGTGCTTTAAAAAATAATAAAAAAAATGTTTCAAATTTAGGTTTCGTTTGGGACGGCTTTTTCACTCATTCTTAAAAGCAGCTTTCTCGTATAAAATTTTTAATTTTTGTACTAAAAAGTTGCTTTAAGATATAATAAGAAAGTCGTCTCAAGTTTCGTTTGGGACAACTTTTTTACCGCTTCTTAAAGCAACTGCTTAGTACAAAAATTAAAATTTTTGTACTAAAACACTACTTTAAGAAGCATTAAAAAAATCGTTCCGAACGAAGCCTTAATCTTCATCTTGGTATCACTATCGCGTGTTCTCTCAAATAGATATTCTCCTTAAGCCTGTTTTATTTCAGGTGGTTACATGAAATCAAGCGCTCGAGTTATTGCAGATTCAATTACAAATCTTTCAAAGAAAAATTTGATTGATCTGAACTCTTCTACAAATAACAATCTGTAATATTCTGATATCTATGTTTTTTAATTGTATAGAAAAATGTTTGTAATTAATATGAGATGTATGTTTGATGAGAAAATTTTTTTGCATGCATACCTTTTCTATGAAAACATTATTATGCAAATCATAGTTCTATTTGAAATATAAAAATGTGATGATTTTGTTCATCTTGGCACAACAAAATTATATTTGCAGTAGAATTGTATCAAATGAAATATATATATTTGTTTGGCTATTTTGTCAAATTAGATATTTCAAAATTTTAGGATTTTTTTTTTCATTTGCAAATCTAAAGATTTTAAGGGGAAAGTTACATATATTGAATCCTTATGTATTTGTTTATTTAATATTTAAATATTTCTATTTTTATATAATATTTTAACTTTTAAATTATGTGAAAAATGTGATTAACAGTAATTATCAAAAGTAAAATATATATTTTAAAGCATGAGTTTTGATATGGCTTAGCGTTAAGTTGTTAAAAAATTAAACAAAAAAGCTTGACCTCTTTAATTGGGTTTCTATTGCTTGACCTATTAATCGCCATCTTTGGATTACGAAGGTTCATTGTGTGATGCGACTCACGTCTCTTCGCCTTGAACGAGATCCATTGCCACTCTTCGCCTAAAGCACACAGTCGTTGTCGTTGCCCCTACCGCACTGCTATTGCCGGCCTGCCGCATCTCCTGTCTGTCACTGTTGTTGCGTCTCTTCGCCTCCTTCGAGGTCGTCGCCGGCCTAATGGCCTCCAACAACATTCCTTTGTTGGCCTAAGTATCGCTGCCTCGCCGGAATTGGAAGTAGCACGCTTCTTCAACCATATCTCTTAAATCCGTGTCGGATCTGGTCAGCCCGGAAACCCAACGGTTTGGGTCTCGGTTGAACAAATCAACCTATTTATAAAACCTCGTAATGTCAAATAGTAACGGGTCAGTTTTAGGTTTCACCCGTTAACCCAAATTGACAACGCTAATTGCATGACCAACATCATCAGATTCCCACTGCTTGATCATTATTATTGAGCCACCACCCTCACCCAATCACCTTTATCGGATCACAATGGCTTAATCATTGTCCTTGGTAGGGGTGTAAGTAAGTCAAGTAGGCTCAAGCTTGACTCGTTTAAGATGCAGTCAAGGCTAGCTATTTTATGTTTTCTTTATTTTCTACTTGTGTTTATAGCTCTCTTTCTCATGTGGCTTTTCATTTTCTCTTGTTGGCCCTTGGCTTCCCTATTGCCCTTAGGTTTCTCTAGCTACTGGCTGCTCATTTTACGCTCACTATTGATCCCTATAAAGGTGTATTGACTTCTCATTATGTTGGCTATTTGGTTGAGTTCTATTGGATGCTTGACTGGTTCATTTAGGAGAGCATTTAATGCCTTTTCTCCCTTCTTCTCCTATATAATGTGGCTGATTTTCTTGTGTAAAAAGAGAGATTTGTGATGAATTTTTGGAATGTGAAACCTATGAGTTTTTAGCTTGCAAGCTATCGTCTTCTACCTTCCCTTTACTAATTCGTATTGGACTTCTATCTTCTTCTCTCCATATTTTTTATTCCATTTGTATCCTTTTCTTGAAACTATTATAAGTTGTAAGTGATGTTGTGTCGTGTTTTATTATAAGTTATAAGGTGTTGTTATGTCCTATTTAATGTGAGTTTGAAGTGCCGTGTTGTTCAGTTTTATTTGTGTTTAAGTTATATTGAAATGAAGTTTTTAATTTGCATTCCTAGAACCAAGGTTATTTTTAGGTTACATCAATTTGGTAATAGAGCCTTATGTTTCATCATTTTGGTATCAGATACTTGGGTTGTCGTGTGAGTCTTTCTTTCTCTTTAAAAATAAAAAAAGGAAAGTCTAAACAGTTAACAAGCTGAAGCTTCAATTTAAGAGGAAGATCTGTCATCAGAAAGAACGCATTTGGAACCTCAGGGAAGCACTGCCATTCAACCCAATGAATCAAACCAAGTAATCCATAACTTTTCATCAATAAATTGGCTTTCGTTTCAAGCAATTTCTACATATCGAATTTAGAATGATCGTCCGGATATCTTCCAGCAAGTTATTGATGCATTCTCATCAGGAGATGATATTCTTCTAATATGGGAGAATTGATGCAGTTAATCTGTGAAAGTTGTTTTTCTTCCAGGATCGTCCAGGACAAAGTTGGATCGTCCTGGGACGATCGGTACAGGTTGTGAAGAAAATTATGGCAGAGAAGTTCGTCCCAGGACGAACTGGGGTTCGTCTGGACAAAAATGCCTCCCGAGAGCAAATCGTCCCGAGACGATTTGGGATCGTCCAGGACGATCTGCATGGGTTTATATGAAAAAGAGATCTTTTTGAAGAGAGAGAAAAGCTCAGGAGAGAGAAATTCGAAGGAAAACGAAGAAAAAGTAATTTTTGGATGACTTCTGTCCGTTTCCGTCCCTAGCTGCAGTTGAGAAAGTTGACCAACTCGAGGTAAGACACATTCCTCCTTTCTCAATTTTCAGAAACGAGGATTTTGACGACTTTTCTGTTTCAGATTTTGTTTCCGTTAGCGAATAATTGATTCGTTTTGTACCGATAAAGGTTTTACCGCGTAACTTTTGGTATGTTTCTAAGATGATAATTGTGCACGTTTTGAGTATTTTTTGGAATATTTTTATCGGGTATTTCGAATTCTGCGGAGTTTTGATTGATTAACAATTTATTTGGATGTTTGAATTTACTGTTTCAGTACAATGAAAGTCTTATAATGATGTTGTGTACTCTCTATGATAATTTGGTAAATTTCTGAATCTGTGAATTTTATGGAAAATTTCGTATACTGCCATTATGCCGCTGACGATTTTTCTGATGAATTCTGATTTTTTGATTTGAATGAATTGTTGTGCTGTGATATAAAAAGAGAGTTATAAGGGGCCGGAATCCTTTGGGATTCCGTTGTCTGGGTCCGGGAAATCTGAAAATCTTAGAATCAGTTTTGTTCTGAAAAATTTCGTATATCTGTTCTGTTCTGGTGCTTCAAGCACAAAGGGAGACATAAGGGGCCAGAATCCGTCAAGATTCTGTCAGTGTCAGGGGAGGGAGGCATAAGGGGCCAGAATCTGTAGAGATTCTGTAAGGGTCTGGGAATCTGAAATCTGATATGTGTTCTGAGGTTGAAATGTGATTTCATCTGATTTGACATATGTTCTGTACTATTCTGTTTGTTCTGTACGATTCTGTCTGTTCTGTGAATCTGACTTGAATATTTGGTTATGAAGGGAATTCTGTTTGATGTATAAGTGATTTGATTTCTATTTGATCAAGTATCTGTATTCTTATAACTATATGATTTATGTACAATTATTTGAATTCTGTATGGCTATTTAAATATCTGCTTCTGATATGTTTTCTGATGAAAATTTTTTGGAGATTTGGATTGGTGAGTGTAGTCTTGCTGAGCTGTTAGCTCATCTTTATTTTCTGCGTGATTTTTAGGTTCTGGGAAAGGGAAGGAAGTATTGGACTAGAAGTTCAGTGTCTGATGTGTGATTAGGTATTTTGCACTTTTGATTTTTTGTACAGTCATGGCTTTTATGTTCTGTTCTTTTCGTCTATAGCTATGCATTGTATTGTACATGATTATTTTGATGAGAAAAAAAAAAAGAAAGAAGGAAAAAATAGTGGATGCATTTCTGTATATTTGGATGTTTTTAGCAGCTCTGTGTTTTCTGTCTGTTTGTTTGAATATCGGGAAGAAAGTTCTGAAGCAAATTTCAAAACTAGATCCTGGATTTCAAGTTCTATCGCCACTCGATGCGAGCGAAATTCGTTCCGGTCGGGTTGGGTCGTGACACAATTCTAGCTATTTTATGTTTTCTTTATTTTTCACTTGTGTTTTAAGCTCTCTTTCTTCTATCACTTTTCATTTTCTCCTATTGGCCCTCAACTTCTCTATTGCCCCTTCGATTTCTTCTGCTGGCTGTTTGTTTTTTCTTACTGGCCCCTTCGTTTCCCTTCTGTTGGTTCTTGATTTTCCCAGCTGGCTCTCAGTTTCCGTGTTACCGTTTAGTTTCTAGCTGCTGGCAGGTTGTTTTTGGTTCTTTGTTGATTTCTATGATGGTGTTTTGACTTCTCATTATGTTGGTTGTCTAGCTGAGTTCTATTGGTTGCTTGGGTGCTTCATTCAGGAGAGCATTTAATGCCTTTTTCCCCTTCCTCTCCAATATAATGTGGTCAATTTCCTTGTGAAAAAAGATAGATTTGTGATGAATTTTTGGAATGTGAAACATGCGGGTTTTTAGCTTGCAAGCCATCCTCTTCCACCTCCCTTTGCTAATTCATCTTGGACTTCTATCTTCTTCTTCTCTCCACGGTTTTCATTTCACCTGTATCATTCTTCTTGAAACTATTAGAAGTGTTAAGTGGTATTGTATCTTGTTTTATTGTAAGTTGTGAAGTATTATTATGTCCTGTTTAATGTGAGTTTGAAGTGATGCGTTGTTATGTTCTATTTGTGTTTGTTTAAGTTATATTGGAAGGAAGTTTGTAATTTGCATTCCTAGAACCAATGTTGTTTTTAGGTTGCATCAGTTATCGAGGGCTGCAAGTTCGAGCGCGAGCTTGTACTTGAGCTTAAGCCTAGCTCGGCTAGAAGGCTTGTTGAGCTGCTCGATTAAATTAAAATATATATGATAATTAATTTAAATTAATATTACATAATATAGTTTAATAATATTAAATTACTTATATGTTAACAAATAAAAATTCTTACAAATTTAAAAATTTTAATTTAAAATTAAAAAATTAAGTTCAACAATTGAGTTGAGCTCTTACTTTCTAAACGAGCTCGAGCTATGAGTTTTTAACTAGCAGAGCTCGAGCTTAGTAAACAAGCTTGAGTTGTGCTAGAGCTCGAGCTTAATAACAGTTAAATAAGCTTAGCTCAATTAGGGAGATACTCGACTCGACTCGACTTGTTTACACACATAATTGTCAGACCGCTATCACTTAGTCACTATTATATAAACTCCTCTCATGCCCTATCGGCTCTACACTTTTTTCCATCAAAGGCTCAAACTTTGCGATCTCAACTTCTCCAATTTAGGTGATGGGCAAATCTTTGGAATCAATTTTGTCATTGTACTTATCCAAATATTCTAATATGCAATAATTATATTATTATTCTTTAAATAATATTAAGCTTAATGCTAAGTTTTTCACAAACCTAACATAAGATTTGCTTTGCCTTTCACTATATATAATATTACTTTATATATTCTTATATCATAATTCATAGTAGGGGTGTCAATATTTGACACGACACGAAAACTCGATCCGGACCCGACCCGAAAAATCCGGGTTGGACCCGACCCGATTTCAAAACGGGTCAGGTTCGGGTTCCAGAAATCGACCCGTTTGAAAAACGGGTCGGGTTCGGGTTGACCCGGCGGGTTGCCGGGTCAACCCGCGAACCCGTTTTAACCTAATGCGCGACCAAGCCAGCCCCGTTGCCGCGCTAAAAACGGCGCTCGACCCCGTGGCGCGACCGCTCCGCCGCTTCCACTGCGTGACAACTCCGCGCGCGACCACCGCGACCGCGCGACCACTGCTCCGTGACCACGCCTTAGCTCCGTGACCGCGACACCGCGATCCGCGCGACCACCGCACCCGACATAGCACCGCGGCGTCCGCGCGACCCAGCTCGACCAGCATTCCCGGGTCGGGTCGGGTCAACCCGGCAACCCGCCGGGTCGGGTCCGGGTTCGCATTTCCAACCCGTTTTCCTAACCGGGTCGGGTTAGGGTCGACCCGTTTGAACCCGGGTCAGTTTCGGGTCCGACCCGAACCCGACCCGTGACCCGAAATTGACACCCCAAATTCATAGCAAAAATCAAATAAAATTTACCCATCAAATCATTTAAAATAAACAAATAATTTAATTTATTAGTTAATTTACTCTCTTTGAAGACCAACAAAGTTCATAACACAATTTTACTCTCTTTTCTTTCCCCATTTAAAGCTCTTTTTCCTTAAAAATTCTAGAAGCTTCATTCCAGAATTCTTCTAAAGTAAGTTCTTATACAACCCTTCTTAGTTCTTTCCTTCGCTCTACCAATTCCAAAACCCCAATGGCGAACTACGGTACGATACCTTCCTCCGCTTCTCCTCCATCTCTCGACTTCATCTCCCGCGCCAAGGAGCGTGGCCGAGCTGCTCTCTCAACTCGCCGGCCATGGAGCGAGATGATCAGCGCCCGGGTCTTATCCCTTCCCCCGAGCCTCGGCGATGTCTATCTCCGGATCCGCACAAACGTCACCTATTTTTCCATGAACTACGGCATCGTCTTTTTATTCGTCGTCTTTCTCAGCCTGTTGTTGCATCCCGGTTCCCTCCTAGTCTTCTTCCTCTTGATCGGCGCATGGATCTTCCTTTTCTTCCTCAGGGATCAGCCACTTGTGATTGGTGGTCGGGCGTTTGATGAATCGTTTATTCTCATCTGTCTATCGGTTGTCACCATTGTGTTGTTGTTGATATCCAATTCTACCGTGGACATTGTTGGATCGGTGGCTACCGGGAGTGTGGTGGTTCTAGCGCACGCGGTGCTGCGGAGGACCGATGATCTGGCTGTGGATGAGGAGGCGGCGGTGGCCGGTGGGTGGTATGCGGCTGTTGGGGAGAGCAGCAGGACTTCTCCGGCATCATAGTTCTGGACGATTTAGGTATTCATTTCAGGATTTATTGAAGCTTAGGTTTTGATATTGTTGGATGTTTGATTTCCAATTTTTTACTTGTATAGGTTTGATTAGGAGCATATCCCTTTTCTTATTTTTCAGTCATTCACAAATTAATGCAGTTTTAATGATTTTTTGTGTGATTTATATGTTACAAATGCCTTTGATGCGCATCATTCATGTTCTTGTTTGGCAGCTCATGTAGACCTATTTCAACAACGTATTTTGGATGTTTTAATTACTACTATTCTACCGTTTTCATCTCCGGTTTTCTTGGAAGAAAGGGATTTTTACTTGTGGTTATCTATTTTTATGTTGTGATTATAGAGCTTTAACTATGGGTGTTAAAATGGGTTGATGGATCAGGTTTGGGTCCGTATAAAAGTTGACCCAAACCAAATCTAGTCAATTCAAATTCGATCAGTTTAATAAACAGGTCAAAAACACCAACCCTTTTAAACCTATTTTTGTTTAATTTTTTTTTTAGCTTACTAACTATAAAGTTTAAAATATTTGATAAAAAAATAAGAAGAATATACTCATAAGCAAAAAAGTTTAAGGATAAAAAATATCAAATGAATTATTTCCAAGTTAAAAATGGATTTGTTGGTCAACTTGAATTCAACTGGTTTAATAAGTTGGTCAAAAAACCTAACCTGAACCCGATCTCTTTATTAAACAGGCCAAGCTTAACTAAAATTTTTTGGGCCTGATTGACGGGTTGAGTCATTTATTGAAACATCTAGCTTCAACTATTTTCCCCAAATGTTTCCCACTCTTCTTTTTGTCCAAATGGCGCGTTTTCATTTCTCTTCATATTTTTTGTTGAAAGATCTGTAGGTTGTTAACTCTGTGATTAGTTTTGAGTTGTTGATGACCTGTTTGCTATATGGTGGTTATTTAAGTTTAGTTTTCGGCTCCAAATCCTTCTCCACCATCTTTAATTGTAACCACACTGCACTTCACCTCTTCATCTTCCTCTTCCAGTGAAGATTTTGGGTTCTTGGTCACAACTGGAGCACTTCGAGTATCCTGTGGCTTGTCACTCCCAGCTACACAACCAAAGCTCTGAAACAGAAAAGAAATGAACATAGTAATTCTCTTCCTGCTCAGCTTTGATTTTCTCCTTTAGAAAAAGATTACAATATTAGTAATTGACCGACGGAAAACAGTTACAACAGACTCAACTAGCTGTATTACAAATTTCAATTTCTACTAAACTCCAGTTTGCGCCTTACAAATATGATAACAATAAGAGATAGTTACACTCAACTAACATATCCGTCAACCATGCCAGTGTTTTTGAAGAAATTATTATGTGCGTACAACGGACTGTCTGGGGCCGAATCAGAGCGTGTCAGGTCACATAGTACACGGTGGGTATACAGCCGTGATACACAACAAAGAGGTGATGTGGCACGCTTTGATTCGCCTCTGGATGACGTCTATATCTGCATAGAATAATTTCACCTGTTTTTGTGCTCTGTTTTCGGTGACCTTGTCCTTAAGATCAAAGATCAGATAGACCAACTGTAATTCTTATGTAGAAATCTAATAAGGGTCCTCTGTCTGGTGTCAAACCATCCATTGAAGTAAGTACTGCATAACCTGTTTATTGTTATGAAAAAGGGAACGCTGGTTAGGAAAACCTTTTGGTTGCAGTGGTGGTTGGCCCTCTATTAATGGTACTGATAGTGTCGCTGGGTGTAAATTGAAATCTTTGCAGAACAATATAAGGCAAAAGCTGGATGTATTTTACTTGTTTCCAGAAATCCCAACTTGTAAGTTGTCGGCCCAATCTTTGCTTTCACCCAAATTGTTCATAAAATCATATTCAATTTGCTAAAAGGCTGTGTGACTATTGATGATTGTTAATAAGGAGAAATTATTCTGTGCGGAGACCGGACGACGAGAACAGTTCGGATTTGCTGTCCTTTAACGTCTCTTTTGCAAATACTTAGCAAAATGGCAGCAAAATGGCAATCATGAATGCACTTTTGCTGAGTATTTGCAAAAGCGCAGCAAAATGACAGCAAATATTTCATTAGTAGGATATTTGTTGCGCTTTAGCTACACTTTTGCCGCGCTTTAGCTACACTTTTGCCGCGCTTTTGCAAATACTCAATAAAAGAGTAACATAAGTGTAATTGTGAATGCATATTTGCTGCCATTTTGCTGAGTATTTGCAAAAATGCAGTAAAAGAACAGCTAATGTGCAGCAAATCCGGAATGTTTTTGCCATCCAGTCTTCACACAGAATAATTTTTCATCAATAAGACTGTAATTTAGCTCACATTTGAGCACCCCCTGCAAAACTTATTCTCTGAGATGTTTTTGCTCTAATTGCTTCATAAGATTCTCTATGTGGTGTATGTTGATTCTTGGTTGCGTCAATACTCTATCTCTTTCCTTCAATAACACATCAACTGCCTCCTCATTGGTGTTATGATAGTCATATGGTATAGTAGACGGTGATTGACGTCAATACTCTATTGAGAGTCGCTACCGTGGTGGTTGGCCCTCAATATTTGACACGACACGAAAATCTGATCCGGATCTGACCCGAAAAATCTGGATTAGACCCGACCCGGTTTCAAAACGGGTCGGGTTCGGGTTCCAGAAATCGACCCGTTTGAAAAATGGGTCGGGTTCGGGTTGACCCGACGGGATTTTTTTTATTTATAATAAATATTTGTTTAAATATTAGATAAATTATTATTGGACCATAGCAATTAATTTACATTTTACGTGTTTATAAAATTATAAATTATAAATTTAAATTATTTGTCCTCAGGTTTAGTTCATTTTATTTTAGTTAGTTTTTTTATGCTCAAGAATATAATCATATATTGTGATTGTTTGATTCTAAGTATTGTATATAATTTTTTTAAGTAATATAAATACATATGGATGTTTTCATCAATAGAATTTACTTTCACTGATATATGATTCTATTATTGATAAATAAAATTAGATAGTTCTGAATGTTGTCTAATAAAAGATAAAAGAAAGAATTTTTTCAAATTAAATTTTTAGGCATAACATATATGATAAGGTAATAGTAGCATGTAAGTAGAACCATCAATCCTCTTAATAACCTCAAAAGGTCCAATGTATCGTGAACATAATATAGTGATTATTTCAAATACGCTGACATCTTTCATATGATTGACTTTGAAATAAATAAAATTACAAACTTAATATGAACGATTTTGCATTTATGATAATAATATTTTTTTTGTTTATACTGTAAAGAAATCAATCTTTCTTTGATTTGATGGATCCTTGTAGTTTCATCCACAAAAGCTGACCCCATCACATGTTAATTACCCACCTTTGTTAAAGACAAATGGGTCACAAACGAGTCTTGCATTTTCTACTATACAGAGCTTCATAAAGAGTCATATTTATGATGGACTAATAATTGTTATAAGTAAACTCTATCAGTGGAATATTATCCTCCTAATTACCCCCAAAATTCAAACCATAGAATCTGAGAAGATCCTCCAATATCTTAATAGTACTTTCGGACTGTCCGTCTATTTACGGATGAAGAGTTATACTAAAATTGTAAATATCTAGTTCATTAATGAAAAAACAACAACCGAACTATGAGCATCCGTATCAGACCAAGATATTTAACTAATGTTCATAGATTTTGAACTTATGAAAAAATGAAAAATAATTATGTAATCTTGCATGCCTCACTGATATCTAACAGCTAGTTGATGGTAACTCAATACTTACCACATGCCTAGATCATCTCAGTCACACACTCTCTCTTAGGGCAAACATTTTCACTAAACTTAGTTACATGATGCGCGTATTCATAGTACCCTTAGTTATACTCGCCACGATCATCTGAGCCAATGCTCTCCCTTCATAGCATCTCACTAACCTCACTCTACGCAGGTGATCTCGAAGCTCTCATACAAGTCCCTAACTACATCAGCCCACTCGCCAGTAGTCGGTTTCCTCGCTCACCCAAGCACACTTGCCCTTATCAACTTGATAAAGCTGGATACACAAAAAAATAATTCCCCAAAAACCTTCCAACCTCATCCTCTTTATGCCAATTAGGTGGTGGCACATGTTTAAGGCAAAATGCAATGTTGTACTTATTTTACTTTTTCTTGTGCAAATTTTCATGTAGCTATTAGAAATCTATAAGTAAAGGATGATGAATATCCATAAGCAAAATGCCCCTTTATTACAACTCATAATTTATATAATTTTTTAGTGATCAAGTTATTCCCACAAATTTTGAAGGAGACTGGCATATTCTGTCACAGTCTTGCTTCCTTATTTTGTGCTTCTCACCTTGACCGTAATTTTGAAGATTTGGGCAACATCCCGAGCTTTTGAGAAGATTTGTCTAGAGACATCCCATATGCCCTTTTCAGTAGATAGGAACATAAATGTATAACTAATTTCTGGAGTCATGAAATTTCATAGCCATGACACAATCATGGAGTTCTCTTCATCCCATGCTAAAAAGTTAGGATCTCCTTCTTTTGGTCCTCCTCCAAGGAGGTGGTGCATCTTTCCTCGCCCTTTCAGTTAGGTCTTCACAAATTGAGACCACTTCAGATAGTTCTTCCCATTTAGGCGATAGAAATGTTGCATACTTTGGAGATCGCCCCATCCTTGGTTATGAAATTTTTTTTAATTGATATAGTAGATAACTAGATACATTGCCATCTTAAATACTCACAATTTCTCACGTATTACACAACTCTCTCTCTCTCTCTCTCTCTCTCTCTCTCTCTCTCTCTCTCTCTCTCTCGTACACTCTTTGTTTTGACCTGTTAGTATGATCGGGTGTCTTTCACGAATAAATTTGAATTCAACGATAATTATGTCAAGTATCGTCTTATAAATATTATATGGTTTTTAAAACCTTAAAATTTATTTTTATGATTAGTATTACATATAAATAGATTATCTTATATTAGTTTTAAAATAAAATTCAATAGTTTTCAACCGATATCTTGATACAACCTTAAAAAAATACAGTCACAAAAGAAAATAACTCATGAAACAAAGTTTTAACATCATTATTTTTTATCATTACCTAGTGACATATACAGAAAAGAAGATTGTATTTCGATTCCATTAGAGATTGTATTTATAGCAAATTTCTTATTTGTACGACATATCTCACATAAGATATCTCTAGTAATAAACTTATTAAGGCTTAGGCTTTGTTTGCGACGGCTTTTTTATTGCTTTCTAAAACGGAGTTTTAGTACAAAAATAAGAAAATTTGTACTAAAACTCCGTTTTAGAAAGCAATAAAAAAGCTGTCTCAAACGAAGCCTTAGTTTGAGACGCTTTTTTATTGTTTCTTAAAGCGATTTTTTAGTATAAAATTTTTAATTTTTGCACTAAAAAGTCGCTTTATGAAGCAGGAAGAAAGTTGTCCTAAACAAAGCCTAAATCATTTTAAGTGTTTTATGAACTTAAAAAGCTAGCAATTTTTTAACTAAAAAAATACTTTAAAAACCAGGAAAAAAAGCTCTCTCTAACGAAGGCTTTGTTTGGGACGACATTCTTAATGCTTCTTAAAACAGCTTTTTAGTAAAAATCTTGTACTAAAAAACTATTTTAAAAAGCAAGAACGAAGCCATCCCCAACGAAGCCGAAGTTTAAATCTGACAAATTTGTAAGACATCACATTTGTAAGCCCGCAGAACCCAACAAATCCTCACAATCATCCCTAACTAAATTCCTCATAATCGTCTTTTGATCGCAACCAACCATCAACCCTCACAATTGTCCTTTGCAGTGCCCCTTATTGTGGTACTCTGCACTCATAACAATCTCAATCATCATAGCGCCAACAATTTCTATCATCTTTTTACAACCACCTTTTAACACAGCTCACTTTGATCTGTTAGCTGATAACTTTGGCTATCAACTGAGTGGTTTTGAATTCTCGTCTTGAGTATGCGATATGTGTGTGTGAGTTTGTCCTCTTAAAAAAAGACTTTTAGTTTAATTTTTTTTTGTATTTAAAAGTTACCTTAAAAAATAATAAAAAAATAATGTCAAACGAAATCTTAATTGACCTAAATGTCCTCACAAAAAAACAACCACTTTGCATGTTGTCGATGACTCGTTGTCATTTACATTACATATGAATATTATTGCTGGTGCGCTAGACTAAAATCAAGAGATAAATTTTCAACTAATCAAATAAAAAAATGTCATACATTATTTTATAATTAATTAAAATTGAAAAAAAAAATTTTTCATTTACATTATATTTGAGTTATCAAATATCCTAAATAATTGCAAATAAGCAGCTGCTATAAATATATACTTCTGAAATAAATATTTAATTATTTTAGCAAATTCTTACTCCAAAATATTTACCGTATCCTCGTAGGGGTGTAAATGAGTCGAGCTGAGGTCTTATCGAGGTTGGCTAGTCGGTTGGAAAGCGAGCTGGAATTTGAGCTCGTCCAACTGTAAATGAACTCGGACGACTCGTGAGTCATGAACATGATTTTTAAAACTCAGCTTTCAACCCATAAACGAGTTGAGCTCAAGCCGACTAGGAAGCGGCTGGCTCACTTCACCCGTGTATCTGCTCAAACTTCTCTCCCGCAACAGAGATAAGGGCGGGTCCCACACGAAGCGAAATGGAGCGATCTGCCGGGCACTAGAAGTACGAAATTTCGGAAAAAAAATTATTAAATTTATTTTTGAAAATTTATATTTATTAAAAATTTGAAATATTTTAATCACAAAAAAAAATTTAACAGATTTCTGCTTCTTAATTCTTAATAAATTGTTACAGCAATAGCAACCAACCTCCAATAATTCTTGCCTTCTTCCGCAATTATCTTCGGCACTCTCTCGCTCTCTCTTTCTCTCCATGGGGTATCACCGGAGGATCGCGCCCGCCGCCGTTCCAATTTCATTTGTTCTTCTACTTCTATGCGAATCGTCACTGGCCTTCTACCTTCCCGGAGTCGTACCTCGCGATTTCCAGAACGTAATGCCATTTTTTATAGTTTAATTTCGTATTGGAAACTATTCGGATCTGCTAGGTTTAAGTGGTCTATTGGGTTTCGTTAGGAGATCTGCAATCTTATTTTGTTTTTTCTTTGGGATCAAGACTTGTGATGGGTGAACTCAGTTTTGTTGGCTTGTTTTGAGATGGCATGTTTGTGATTTGTTTCCCATTGTGCAATGCGTGGTTGTTTAATCAAAATTTGGCTGCTGCTATTCTAAATCTTGGTATGTTTGTTTCAAGATTTGATTGATTTTTTTTTTTCTGGGGATTTAGCTTGATATCTATTTTGCTTCCTAAATGGATACTCACGATGTTTGATGTTTGGTTGTCGGTTGGCTTTTTGTTTTCTTGATGAATGCTCTTCAGTTGGATTTGTTGCGAACACCTAAAATTTTATAGGAATCTATTCGTTTCATCTGGAGCCCATAGATTGTTGTTTCAGTGGAGCAAGAACGTCCCAGTTTACCTGAATAATATTGTATTAAATATTAACTGATTATTTAGTTTAGATTTGTCTTTCAAAATAGTTGGTTGAAAATTGCCAGATTTATAGACTGAGTCTTTATGTTGGAAGTTTCAAATAGTCTGGAGAGTGATTAATAGAGGGAAATTAGATAAAACTTTTATAAGACAGTGGAGCATGTGACATGTTGTCAAGGGAATTAGTCAGGATGTGGAAGAAGCTATATAGTTTTTTTGTGCAACCGTAATATAATTTAACTATGTCTTCTCAGATGTTTTTTCCAAGGTTTAAAATTGTACAATTGAATATTGAGGTGTTTTTTGTTCGTAAGGTGAGGTGTAGGCCTCAACCTCAAAATAAAAAAAAATTGCATAAAGTAAAAAATAAAAAATAAAAATAATTTTTTATATAATACCTAAATAATATGTTAGAAGATGACATATTAACTTTCTATTGAACTATGAAGTAATAAATTGACATATATAAAATAAAAAAATCATATAAGACGTAAAATGATAAGTGATAAATTGTGTGAAATAGAATTGAAATCCAAATATTACAAGAATAAAATAATATTAAATATAAGAATTATATAAAGTATCATATAATATCAAATTTAGCTCCAAATTCATTCTTTCTCAGCTCCAATCTCATTCATATTCAATTCTAAAAAATGCTGAAATAGTTGGCAACAACTCAGAAATCAACTACACTGTCTTCACTGAGGGAATTTTTATTTGAGTCGTAGTCATAACAAATTAGTCTTTCCTGTCTCATCCTGTTGAGTTTAACGTCTCTCAATCTGCTTCTTCTTCGTTTCAGTTACCGTCCCCTTTCATAAGATGGTTTGACCAAGTATTTTCCTATATTAGGTGGATTATATCAAAGATCATCCTTAAGCCCATATCTTTTGCTTTAGTCATAGGTGTTCTCATTAGACATTTGCAAGAGATTGTACCTTATTGTATGTTTTGTGTGAATGATATTATTTTTGTTGATGAAACTAGAGTGGGAGTTGAAGGTAAACTTGAATTATGGAGGTCAACTTTAGAGTTTAAAGGTTTTCGTTTGAGTAGATCTAAAATTAAATATATGGAGTAATTTTAGCACTAATAGATCTAGTGGGGGATTGTGACTTTGGGCGATTAAGTCATTAATAAGACTACACATTTTAGATATATTGGGTCTATTGTTTAGAGTGATGGTGAAATAGATGGGAATATTATTAGTAGAATTCAAGTTGGATGGTTGAAGTGGAGGAATGCATCGGGCTTGTTGTGTGATAGAAAATCCCCCCTCAAACTTAAGAGAAAATTCTGTAAGATGGTGATGAGACCTGCAATACTTTATGATGCAGAATGTTGGTCATTAAAAGAGAAGTATAATATTAAGTTATGTGTTGCAAAGATGAGAATGCTCAGGTGGATGAGTGGCTTTACTCTTAGAGATAGGATACGAAATGAGCATATACGTGAAAATGTTGAAGTAGCTCTAGTGGGAGATAAGATTAAAGAGAGTCACCTTAGATGGTTTAGTCACATAAAACAACGACCTTCGATGATCTTGTTAGGAAAGTCAATATATTGGATTTGGCTTATGTTAGACCTAAAAAGACTTTGTTAAAAGATATTAGAAATGACCTTACTTTATTAGATTTAAATGATAATTTGACTCTTAATAGGACACAATCAAGAAAAAAGATTCATGTAGTCGACCCTATATAATGGGATAAAGGCTTGATGTTGTTGTTGTTGTATTGTTCTCTTTCATAAATATTTTTCATCAACATAAAGATGAGATTGTATGCCAACATTATTAGCGTAGGAGGAGGTGGTGGTGCGTGTTTTCAAGTGATCCCTGTGACAGCTACGACAATGGTGGCTACAACAAAGGCGGGGGCTCGAGATTAAGGCAGTCGAGAGGAAGTAGTTGTGGCTTGAGGGTGCATGAAAGCCATGATTTATTCGGGGCTTTAGTTTAGAATTTAGATAAGTTTTAATAAAAAATATATAAATATCGTTTAAAAAGGAAGACAAAACGTATGCCTCGAGGCACGCCTCGAGGCACGCCTCAATTTGAGGGGCAACCCAAGTGACTCGAGGCTTCGATTGCTCGGATGAGGGGTTCGATCTTTTCTGATGAGGTGTACGCCTGGAGATGTAGTGCCTTGAGGCAAATTGAGGCATTGTCTCAGTTTACTAATTTTTTTTTTAATAACACGTGAGCGATCGCGAGGCGAGTATAATGTTTAGGGCTTTACTGCTTCTTGAGAGGAGTATTAAAAAAGAACTCCTTCGCCATCTTCGACGACATTGTTTAAAATTTAACAATATGAGGTTCGCCTCAGCGCAATTCCATTGGAAAACGCCTCGAGACTTACGTCTGAATTTTTTTTATGAGGCTCGCCTTGAGGTGCGTCTCGCCTTACTGGCGTGAGGCCTACGCCTTAGTTGATTTATATTTTTTTTTATTAAAACTTACTTAATTCATAAACTAAAGCCCCGAACAAATTATGTCTTCATGCACCCCCAAGACGCAGTAACTTCCTCTCAACCGCCTTGACGTCCGGCCCATTGCCTTTGTCGTAACCACCACCGGGAATCACTTGAACTTCACACCACCACCACCACCACCTCCACCTCTAAAAATTTTGTAGTAATATTCTTATCTTTATGTTGATAAATATTTATAAAAAAGAAAGATAATTGAAATAAATGAAAAAGAAACTGATTGAGAGGCATTGAATTCCACAGGATGAGATATGGAGAGATCAATTTTTTATGACGATGACTCAAATAAAAACCCCGTCAATGATAGTAGTGTAGATGATTTCTAAGTTGTTACCAATTATATAAATTTTTTAAAAAACTAAATGTTAAATAATTAGTGAACTAAGAAAAAAGGAATTTATAGTTGAATTTGATGTTATTAGATACTTTTGCATAATTCATATATTTCATGGTATTTTGTTCTTGTAATATTTGATTTCAATTCTATTTCGCATAATTTATCACTTGTCATTGTATGTCTTATGCAATTTTTAGTTTCATATATATAACAATTTGTCCCTTCATAGTTTAGTAGAAAGTTAAATTGTCATTATTTAACATATTATTTGGGTATTATACAAAAAATCACTTTTAACCTTTATTTTTACTTTACACAATTTTTGAATTTTGAGGCGTAACGTCTTGAGGTTACGCCTCGCTTCACAAATGAAAAATGCCTCAATAGTCAATACCCAATCGCGCAATTTTAAACCTTGTTCGACAGTAACATTCCTGTCGAATTTGATATAGTTCACAGTGAAGGTAACAATTTAACTCCCATTTGCGTGTTGTTGTGGCTTCATCTTCTTTGTGTATGTGCACTATTGCGGCTTCGCCTTCTTTGTGATAAGTAGAGTTCTGAAAAAGACGATTCGATAGGAGCGCTCAATAGACAACCTTTATTCAACAAAAGATTGCTGCTTTGGGTGGGTTCGTCTGCTTCGTGTGAAGTTGGAGCTCGTAGTGAAGGTGATGTTATTCTTCCTCTTTGTTGATTGCTTTGGCTTTGACCGCTTCTTGCTTGCTACAACAAAGGTAACAATCTTTGTTCATACTTGTTTATTGCTTCTGTTTCACGTGCTTTGAAAATAGCTTCGGTTATGCCTCGAGGAATAATAAATTGAAAATATTACAATAATGATCTTTTCCATAAATAAATCTTTTAATTGATAAAAGATGAAAGAAAACAAACAAGATACAATGGAACCTCAATTGGAGAGGAGGATCCATCTCTCCCAATCTCTAGCCCGCGATTAGAGGCCAAGCAAACCTTAGGAACTCTCTAAAATTCAACAAATATCTAGATAACCCTAACTCTAAACAATCTCATCTATTTAAAGCATGCAAATATGATCCCAATTACTTAACAACCCCTCCTTAAATCAAATCATTCCTAAAACAACCCTTCCTCTTGAAGCAATGGGCCCCATAAGATCATCTGCCCCCTCTTTAAACCAATCATGCCTAAATTCTTCCCTTCCTCTTCAAGCAATGAGGCCCATCGGCGGCTGGCTTGGCTGTCTAGAGTAAACCAGCCCTAGGGCTGGTTTAGTTGGCCCTCCTTGGGTCGGCTCCGATCTAACAATATCTCCTCCCAAAGACCCACCTTGTTCGCAAGATGGAAAGACGACTCATTCCTCAACTTCCTCATTACCACAAATGGTGAGAATTTGAAGAGTCTGGTCCTTACATCTGTGCCCCGGTGTATACCTCTATTCACATTAGAAATAGAACCCCTTTTCCCTCTTCTCCTGCAACTCTATTTCTGTGAGCTTCTTAAAGTTGTCTCCAGTTCTTCCACCTATAGTCTTCTCCTTTAGGGTCTTTCGAAGGTACCCGGTGTCGGCTCCTTGGGTGCCAAAAAGTCAGTAGTCATCCTGCACGAGCTTCCGGAGCTGCTGCCTCCCGTCCCTTTCTCCAGGTGCCTCTAATCCTCTGCCAATTGAGCTAACTCCATAGATTCCCAAATCATGAGGTCTCATCACTCTAATTGCCACTCGAATCTCTGGTTTGAGCCATTTCATAAAGTTTTCCTCTAGTACAATCTCTGGGAGTAGGTCTAATTTGCTAGCTAGGTGCTCAAATTGCCCACGATTTTCCACCACTGCCCCCTCATGGGTCAGGACGAAGAACTTCTCATTGAAATCACCTTCTTGGCTGGTTCAGAAACATTTCAACAAGCAATCCTTAAACTCCCTCTAAGTCCGTATGGGTTGCCTCGTATCCCTCCACTGGTATCATGCCAACGCTTTCCCATTAAAGCACATACCGACTGCCATCAGTATCTCCTCCTTCGTCAATCTATTGACGGTAAATTATCTCTCCACCCTATAGATCCACCTCTGTGCATCATCTCTCTAAAAAATAGACATATTCAGTTTCCTCATCCTCAGATCTCCTCTATAAACCCTGCTTCGTCCAAAGCTTCCCATTTCCCAAGGGTTGGTTTCCCCCAATTGTGCCAATCATCCCTTCTCCACCGGCACCCAAACCTTTCATCACAAGCCCATCTTCTCCCTTCAAATTTTGCACCCCTTTGATTAGGGCTATCAAAATTGAATTTCGGGTCGGGTCCAACTCGAAACTGACCCAGAACTATTTAACCCGAACCTGACCCATTTTATAGACAAGTCAAAAATTTCAACCCAGACCTGACCCGTCGGGTTTCCGGGTTGATCCAACCAGACACAAAACTTTACCTAAATCCTGCTTCCAAACAGCTCCTAAGTCCTCGTCCGTGGCTAATTAACAAACATTTATTCACCTATGAGTCTTTTTTGGTCTTCAGGAGATTATTTTTTTATTTGTGAACGAGCTTCAGTCTCCTTGTCATGTGCGATTGGACCTTCTCACTTTCTCTTCTTTACTACTATCTAAGTAACGTTCTTTATTTGTTTTTTCGTGGAAGTTTGTCGCTCTTCCTCTAGATGGCAAATTTTAGTGTGCAACCCGGTAGAGTGCTTCGGCTTAACTCTGTTACGGCTTATTTTGAGCCCATTTTCCCTTGTCTTATACCTTTTTTTTCCACACTGCACTATATTTTTGGTGAGCTGTTGTGACTTTCGACCTGATAGGAAGGGAATGTCATCAAAGGAGGCAAAAAAGTCTTTTATCGACTTGTTCAAAACTTTACCTCAAGCGCGAATCAGTGAATGGGAGAAAATGGTTACCTTCATAATGAGCGAGCTCTCTCTGTCGTCATCGACACGACGTCATTACTTTCGATCCACAAAAGAATGGCTATTTGTCGTGACTTCTGACCGAACAGGAAGGAACGTCGTCGAAGGAGGCGAAGAAGTCTTTTATCTTCTCGTTCAAACTTTGGGTTAGCAGGGGAATCGGGTCAGATCCGTGTTAATTTTGGGTTAGCGGGTTGACCTAGACTTGACCCGATTTCTCAAACGGGTTGAAAATTTGAACCCGAACCTGACCTGTTTACCAAACGAGTTGACCCTAACCCAGAATATTTGGGTCGGGTTTAGGTCACATTTTCGGGTCGTGTCAAATATTGGCACCCCTACCTTCGATCATATTCATCCCATTTCCTTTCTAATTCGACAACTCTTCAATCATAATCGAGCCCTCACCTTTCAAATTCGTCTCCTCTCCTTTCAAATTCAACACCCCTCCACTCATGCCCAACTTTCTCACGCCTCTCCACATGCCCTCTACCCGACTCTTCCCTAGGAATAGGCCCTAGGGGAGGGTTTTTTTTTATGCTCCCTCTATAATCTCCACCTTCTGATTTTCCCTTCATTTGATCGGCTTAGGATTTTCCCCACTTCCATAGCTGTCGACGGCTTCCCACCCCTTCGACGACGATGCTTTGGTTTGGCCCTTGAGCAATTTCTTCAACATCTCCTCTAGGATGGAAAATTTCAGGTAGATCTTGTCATGTACAACTGCGAATTCATTTTTTAAATTTGAAACTTGAGTTTGGAGATTTGAAATTTCAAATTTCATTTATCTGATCTCCCCTTCCAATATTTACACATTTCTTCCCGCCATAGGTCATCAGATATTTGTTAGACTAAAAAATTTGGATTTCCTCCCAAAAACAACAAAAGCAATGGTTTGAAGGAGGAAAATTGTTATAAAAATCAGGCCAAACAGTCCCAAAACTGCCCAAGACACCGCTATGATAGAAATGTTTGTAGGCATAAGAATTTCCCTTGCTGAATTTGAATTTCAACCCTTGCAAAATATATTAGAGAAGAATTTGGAAGAAATAACTAGAAATAAATCTTTTTATTGATAAAAGATGAAAGAAAACAAACAAGATATAATGAATCCTCAATTGGAGATGAGGATCTGTCTCTCCCAATCTCTAGCTAGCGGCTAGTGCCCAAGTAAACCCTAGGAACCCTCTAAAATTCCTTAAATATGTCCATATAACCCTAAACCTAAACAATCTTATCTATTTAAAGCATACAAATATGATCCTAATTATTAAACAACCCCTCCCTAAATCAAATCATGCTTAAAACATCCCTTCCTCTTGAAGCAATGGGCCCCACAAGATTAGTTGCCCCCTCTTTAATCTAATTATGCCTAAATTCGCCTATTCCTCTTCAACCAATTGGCCCCACAAGGGGGCCGACGGTTGGCTTGGCCGTCTAGAGTAAACCAGCTCTAGAGATGGTTTAACCGGCCCTCCTTGGGTCAGTTTCGGTCTAACAAATTTCTCTTTTAGAGTCTTTAAATTTTGAAATTATTTTGCAATTATTTCATTATCCATGCTATTAAATATATCCTTTTTAATATAAATAATCAGACAGTCATTTATCCAAGTGTCTCCCATACAGTTGCATTAATGATTCTCTATAATCTTCATTGTTGAGGATGGTCAATCGACCGTTATAGCAATTGACAATATTAGAGCAAGCTTTATATGTAGAAATATCAAATGATAAATGTTATTCTTCTTAGTCACTGGTAATTTTTGAACAAGCTCACCAATTCCTTTTAAATTCCTGAAAGCATTACTAAATCTCATATCAATGATAAAATTATCGGGTTGGTTGTCTAATATGATGAGATTTATATTTGAAAAATCTAATTGATAAAACTTGGCCAATATATCAATCATTCCTTATCAAAAGCTGATAATAAATCATATGGAATCAAGCATGCCACATGCTTAAGTAGCTCTATATTTATTTCATCAAATATATTGTTGATTTCTTAAAGTTGCTTATCTATCATAGTATAAAATAGTTCAATTTGATAATGATGTCTATTCGCGATTGTAGGAGTGTTTCGCCTTGATCTTTCTCGTATTACAAAAATATCATCCATATTTGAAATAATTATATTATTTTCTTCACAAAATAGACAAACTTCCTTAAGCAAAGTGTTCTAACCATTATCTTTCATATTATGGAGCCTTTATTTAGATATATTTATAAAAGTCATGACATTTATGTTGTCTTAATCTTTTCTTTGTAACACTTGTGATAATTAATTTATGACCCTCAATATAGCCTTCATCATATACAAATTGGAAACAAATTCAAATCATTATATAGAATAAACAAAGGCTTATGCTTCATCTTTTTGTTCACTGTTTGAACCATCCTTTATTATGATTTCAAGAACCTCAATGATAAATATGGATAAAAGTAATAAATTTGTAATTAATCCATAATGTGAATCTCAATGCATATCTCCAACTCGTTGAAGAGCAACTGCTTGATTCAAGCCTCTACCTCTAAATGCTTCTCCACTTTGTAATTGTTCAATGATTTTGTCATTCTATTTCTCTTCTTTTGCATGAAATCCTAATAATATTTATCAAATTAAAAATTATATTAAAAAGAAGTAACTTGGACATAATTTTTAGTCAGACCAATCAGTGTTAGTTGTAGTTGATATGTAATTAACTGAATTATTTTCTTTCATGATCTAAGTATTTAGTAAACTCACCACGCACATTCCTAGCTCTATTATAACATTGTTCGCGTAATCATGATATACTCAACCATATTTTGTGAAAAGTGATTCGATGGCTTTTTTTCAGTGTTAAAGCAGACGTCTGTTTTACATGCACAATCCTGCAACTTGTTTGACTGATATATCTAGTGATTCATTCCATAAAATTGTGAATAAATTGTTGTATAGTACATTAATTATGATATTTGAAGTCTCAATGGCAGTGGCAGTGGGATGCATAATTTCTTTTTGAATTTCAGGAGCAATTAGTTTAGTATTTTGCAGAGCATTATCCAAGAAAACCTTTCTCATGTCTTCATTGTGGCATGCAAGAAAGAGTAGAAGTTCAAAAAAAAATTCTTGATTATCACTCTTCGGATTCTTGATAACCACAAAAAGCTAAATCTCGATGTAAAAGGAAATGTATGCAATCTATTCTAGCAGTGTTGACCTTCATGTTATACCCAATAGAATCAGAAATGGAGAAGAAATGAACTCAGATCATAAAGTCCTCACCAAATGAGGGCGAAATCTCTGGGTAGTGTCTCATCTACAAACCCATCTGCCTTCCAAAATTTACCTCGGAACTTAGTTCGTTAAAACTCCCTCACCGAATAAGAAAAGCGAGCGGAGGCCGGGGCCGAATTTTCGGAGCCCACAAGCAGTTAGATGTATTCAATAATCATGACGATTTTAATCAAAAGGTTTTTCAAAAGCAAATATAATATCATGTTTATTATTCATTAAATCTTCATATTTACTTGAAGCAATATTCTTAGCACTGATAACTTTACCAGTACATGAACTTGAAATCTATTATTCTTCTTCCAATTTCTTTATCTTTTTTTTGTTAAAAATATCACTGCTTGCTTGCACTCCAATCTCAGGTCTATAAATATAACAAAATAAATAATAAGCTGTATCTTTTGTTATATTATACTCTAACCAACATTTGTATTTATCAAACTATACATGATTAAATCTTCGCAATTTATTTCCTATTTGCGTACATTGAAAATCATGATCATGAGGCTGATATGGCCCTTTCAGTAAATAATATCTTCGCGCCTTATCTCTCTCATTTGGATGTTAATCAGATTTTTTTTTCTTAATCTGGGATTTGCAGGGATATCGTCATAATTGATTTCTAAATGAATTTGTTTGGATTGTGCATTGTTATCGCCACAATTTCTAAATGAATTTGCTTGGATTGTGCATTGTTATCACCACATATAGTGTCATGTACATCTGCTTTGCTTTTCTTTTAAAGTATATCTCCATATCTAATATAAATAAAAAACTATTTAATAAATTTCTATTTGATTTCTTCTTATTCAAATATGACGTTTAAAAATAAAAATTTACTTGAATAAAAAATTGCAATCCTCTTAACAACGTACACGACTCCAATTTATAATTGACACTTCCATAAACTTTCTATGAACAAAAAAAAATCAAATGTGATAATCAATGTAATTCAGTAGCAATTTTTTTAAGTGAGATTATAAAGCAAAATATTGCTAATTACTGCAACATTAGGGTCCTTGCAGTAAAGCTTGCAACTTTTACTTCCAGACAGATTCCAACACACTATAATAAAAAAAAAAAAGTATATAGAGTTTAACCTGCAGGTTTCAATTAAAGAAAATAGCATCAACATGATTCTTGTCTTCACCAATGGTACTCTTGCTTTCTAAAACAAATAAATTAAAGAGTTCTTAAAGAGTGACTTCTCCTATATCGTTGGATCTGCCGATATATTGACCATTGCTTCACACCATAGCATCATCATAGCATGTAACACTCGATCTGCCATTGCTTAAGAGACTTGGGAGGCTTCCGAGCAGCCGACTGCAAAGTGTGGAGGAAGAATTGAGGCCCCGTCGGTGGAAGACTTTAGGGTTCAGCTGCAGGAGACGTTGTTGACAACAACAACAACAACAAGCCTTTATCCCCCCACGTGGGGTCGGCTACGTGAATCCTTTTTCTCCATTGTGTCATATTAAAAGTCAAATTCTCATTTAAATCTAATAAAGAAAGATCATTTCTAATTTTTTCTAACCAAGTCTTTTTAGGTCTGCCTCTACCTTTCTTAACATAAGTTAAATCTAATACCTCTACTTTCCTAACCGGGTCATCGGAAGGCCACCGTTTTATATGACCATACCATCTAAGGCGACTCTCTCTAATCTTATCTTCTACTGGAGCCACTCCAATCTTTTCATGTATATGCTCATTTCGTATCCTATCTCTAAGGGTAAAACCCTAAAAATGTCCATAAGCACAATCTACACCCTAAAAATGTCCCGCTAACAATGCTGTAAAGTCTGTAATCTAAAATCTTGATCAAGGCGATCTATCCTCATCCTATCCCAAGTGGCTCTGGTCTCAGCCTCTAAATCAGCAAAAATCATGTAAGACAATCTCTGAGAAGTTTAGTCAAGCTGAAGCAACCCAAACTCAACAGTGCGACATGAAATCTCACATATCTGTAAAAGGCTATCTCGAAGACCGCAGGAGGAAGCAAAGTCCAAAAGTAAGCAGACCTCCATGTGAAAACTTGACAAATCTAGTAAAGCGTTGAGGTCCACTCGCCGTAATAAAACTCGTAGTGCTGCAACAGCATACTGCATTCCCCTCGGCCACCACCGATTGAAAGAGCGACGAGCTCAGAACATTGATCTTGACTTGAAATATGAGAGCTCTAGACCTAGAACATGAAGGAAAGAGTTATCATTGAGAAATATTTATATATAAAATATGATAACAAATGTTAATTTGAAATAAGAAAATACCAGAGGAATGAAAGTCCTCTGCAAAAGCTACAGATTAACAACCAATTAAGTGAGAAATAACGCCTGGTGAAGACCCCCCTGAGGAGCAACCTGAAACCACTTGAGTCAAGTAAGGGTGGGTGATCAGCTCCGTTGTGGTGTCATCAGCATTACTCCTGGGTAGTAACTGGGTAGAGCCACTACGAGTATACTGAGCAACAGGTGAAAGCCCTCCCAAAGACCCACTAATGACTACTCAAGTGAAATATGAAAAAGTAAGAGATGAAACAAGCTGCTCCACTAAAAGTTCACTAGGACCACCGACAATGTGATCCATAAAAAACACTGGTTGTCACCTACAAACATATATTAAAGGGAAGTGAAAAGAGAGAAATAATAATAAATAAAGGCCATTGAATAAATAAGCATATAAGAAATATTTACCTCTAACTTTACCAGAAGCACCAGAAGTAGTGATTACGATAGGTGGGATTTGAGTGATCTTCTATGTGCAGGTCACCTGATGACGGGTGATGTGAAGGGCTACCTATGCCCAATGCTGGACTCGAACTGGTGTGATGAGCTGGTGGAGCAGGTGTAAGTCTGCTAGGCTTAGTAATTTGAATTAAGGTGAATGCATTTTTTTTTTAATGTATATAATAATTTACCTTAAACAGAGTGAATCAGAGCAGGTTCGTTTGGCCAATGTAGGGCGCAACTGTAAATCTGCTAATGGTCATGCCACAACCATGAAAGCTAATGGCTCACAATAGTTTGTCACTTTGTGCTTTATCGGTTGGTCTAAATTGAAGTATTATATCAATGTCCAAAACGTTTCAATATGATGACTGTATTGTTTCAATAATCTTTAATGTAGGTTAAATTGAAATTTTATATCAATATCTAAAATGTTTTAATCTGATGTGCTGTATTGTTTCAACAATCTTTTATGTGGAATTTTTAATTCAAAGGAATTCATAAAATGTTTGTTGTGTTATGTGATTCAATGCAAAAGCTTGTCATATCTATGTTTTACAATTTGCATATCCATTTATGCTTGTTTGACATCTTTTGATACCTTTTATACCATTCATGTTGATTTTTTTTTCATTTCATGAATTACACGCATAAATTTTCTTGTATGTTTCTGACGTATGAATCTGCATTTTAAAAATGTAGCAGTAGTGAATCAATTATTGTAATTGGCTGAATAATTTATTTTTGTTTTGCAAACACAGGGTGATGAACTACAAGTGAAAGTGAATAAGCTTTCATCTACAAAGACACAACTTCCATATGTTTACTATTTCTTAGATTATTGTAAACCCTCCAAAATCATGAATAGTGCAGAGAATCTTGGGGAGGTTCTTCGTGGTGATCGCATTGAGAATTCTGTATATGTAGTAAGTCTTTTTCATCAGTTAAAATTCTTGTCAGGCTATGTTTTGCAGTTATAAAAGGGGAACTTTTGAAGTTGGTATAATTGTTTTCCCTTAGGAAGGTAATGAGGAAAAAGTTCTTGCAACTGCTTGTTCACATTTGTTTGTCATTTATCGTATTTGTCAGTTTAAAATGAGGATGGACGAGACTTGCAAAGTTGCATGTCGTGTAAAGCTTACCCAAAAAGCTGCAAAGAAATTCAAAGAGAAGATTGATGATGAATATCGAGTTAATATGTAAGTTCATATCTCATTATTGCTCTAAGTTTTGTTCTGAGATTACAACTATAATTGACTTTTTTTTTCTTTTTTTTTTTGTATTTATCCCACTTGTTAAGAATGTATTACATTTTGTAGGATCTTGGATAATCTGCCTGTTGCAGTTCCTAGGCAAAGGAAAGATGGAAATCATGCTCTCACTTATGAGCATGGTTTTCGAGTGGGTATAAAGGTTGGCTTAGAAATATATAAAATTTTCTGTTTCTAGCTCTGTTGGAGATTTATTCTTGTATCATATATTTAACGCATGTTTTTATTCTTCAGAATAAGGATAAAAAATATTATCTCAATAACCACTTGAGCTTTAAAGTCATGTACCATAAAGATTTGGATGGTGATGATGGCCGTATTGTTGGCTTTGAGGTCCTTCCAAGCAGGTGAGGTGTTCAATGTTTTGCTAAACTCACTGTATAAAATAACTACCATGATGTTTTCACGGCCACATTTAAATTTTATTAGAAGAATCGTTCAATGCGGGTGCTTCTATTTCTTTAGTTTTGGCAATGTTTTTAACAATAATTATTACATTATGTAATAGCAGATGCTCGTAAATATGCATAAAAGGTGCATGGAGGTGGTTTTAGCTACGGTGTCAAAACAGGTCGGGTTCAAGTTCAACCTAAAATTGTCTCAACTAATTTGGTCAACACGAACCCGATATATTTAATAAACAGGTAAAAAATGTGGATCCAAACCCGACCTTCTAGCAACTCGAACTTGACCCGATAACCCATTTAAATAAAAAAAATATTAACTTGTTAACAATAAATTTTAGGTTGATTGATAATAAATAAGAAGATTATAGTAACAAATAAAAGAATTTAAGGAAAAAAATATTAAACTGGCCATTTTCATGTCAAAATCAGGTTAGTGGGTCAATCTGAACCCTACCTATTTAAAAAATAGGTTGGATTGCACAACCCGAACTTGACCCGATTATTATACGGATTAACCCGAACTCGGATTTTTCGGGTCAGATCCAAGTTGGGGTGGATTGGGTTATTTGTTGATGCCCCTAATTTTTGTTGTATTGATTGTTCAAGATATGATGACAATAATTAAAAAAAAAAAAGGATATGATGACACTAAAGAAAGAAAAAAATATTTGTAATGAGATTTGAGATGTATGGAAGGACGTAGGATGAAACCACGTTTTATCCAAACAGTTTTGAACAAGGAAATCTGAGTAGTATCCCTTAATGAGCGCAAGGTGATGACATTAAGGAAGCTAAAAGTGGAAAATGATTATTTTGCTAGAGTTTAGCTCCGGATCTGAAATGGACAGCAGAAAGAATGCCACAAAGGCTGTGGACTAGAATTAATCTGAAAGAGCCAGGGTGTAGAAGAGGTTGCCTATGCCAGGTGAACTAGGACCAAATCCAAATTCTTTTGTTAACATGAATGATAGGAAAACGGATTCAGGAATTCAACCTTAACTAGTTGGGATAGCCTGGTCATGATACAACAACAACAACATCAAGTTTTTATCCCTCTATGTGGGATTGGATACATGAATCATTTTTCTCTATTGTATCCTGTTAAGAGGTAAATTCTCATTTAAATCTAATAAAGAAAGGTCATTCCTAATATTTTCTAAACAAGTCTATTTAGGTCTTTCTCTATTTTTCTTAACATAAGTCAAATTTAATATATCTAGTTTCCTAATTGAGTTATCGGAAGGCCGCCGTTTAAGTGACCAAATCATCTAAGATGTCTCTCTATAATCTTATCTTCCACTAGAGCTACTCCAACCTTTTCACATATATGCTCTTTTTGTATCCTGTCTCTAAGAGTAAAGCCACTCATCCACTTGAGCATCATCATCTCTGCAATACTTAACATAACATTATGCTTTTCTTTTAATGACAAACATTCTTTACCTTAAAGCATTGTAGGTCTAACCACCATCTCATAGAATTTTCCCTTAACTTTGAGGGGTACTTTTTCTATCACATAACAAACTTGATGCATTCCTCCACTTCAACCATCCAACTTGAATTCTATTAATAATAGCCCCATCTATTTCACCATCACTCTAAACAATAGACTCAAGATATTTAGAAGTGTACTCTTATTAATAACTTCACCACCCAAAGTTACAATCCCTCCACTAGATCTATTATTATTAAAACTACACTTCATATATCCAGTTTTAGATCTACTCAAATGAAAGCCTTTAGACTCTAAGGTTGACCTCCATAATTCAAGTTTACCTTCAACTCCCTCTCTAGTCTTATGAACAAGAAGAATATCATCAGCAAAAAGCATACACTAGGGTACAACCTCTTGCAAATGTCTAGTGAGATCATCCATGACTAAAGCAAAAAGATATGGGCTTAAGACTGATCCTTGGTATAATCCAACTGAAATAGAAAAATACTTGGTTAAACCATCTTGTGTTTGAACACAAGTGAGAGCTCCTGCATACATATCCTTAATAACTTAACCCCTTTCTTTTCTAGAACTCTCCATAGCACTTCTCTTAGAACTTATAATATTCTTTTTCTAAATCAATGAATATCATATGTAGACCCTCCCTATTCTCTCTATACTTCTCCATCAATCCTTTCAATAAATGTATAGCTTCCATAATAAACCTACACGGTAGAATCCAAATTGATTTTGATAAACATTAGTATCACGCCACAACCTATGCTCAATAACTCTCTCCCATAGTTTTAAAATATGACACATTAACTTAATTCTTCTATAATTCACACAATCTTGTGCATCACCTTTATTCTTAAAAATAGGAATCAATCCACTCATTTGACATTTTTTTAGTCTTTAAAATAATATTAAAAATTTTAGTAAGCTAAGAAATTTCATCTCTTAATCATTTCCACACCTCTATTGGAATATCATCAGGTCCAACAGTTTTGCCACACTTAATTTTCTTTGAAGCCTCTTTAACTTCAGTTTTATTAATACGTCGATAAAAATAAAAATCTTTATTTTCATTTACGCTGCTAATGTTACTAAAGTCAATCACATTCTCATAATTTTCATTGAAAATCTTAGAAATAATATCTCATCCACCTTTGTTGGATATATTTTTTAATAAAAACATTTTTTTTATCTTCATCCTTAATACAGTTCACTCGAACCAAATTCTTATTACTCTTATATATTTGTTAACTAATTTATACATATATCTTTCGTCCTCTTTAGTATCTAATGTATTATATAAATCATTAAAAGCTAAAATCTTTGCCTTGCATATTGCTTTCTTAAAATTTTTATGAGCCTCTTTATATTTTCTCCAATTATTAGAATTTTTACATCCAAATTAATTTTTATAACAAATCTTCTTATTTTTTATCTTCTCTTGCACATTTTGATTTCACCAATTATTTTTACTATTATGAGTTTTTTCCTTTGATGCTCTATGCACATCTTTTGTAATATTTTTAATATTACTGACTACTTTTTCCCATATAACATTAGCTTTCTCATGCACAGATAAAATTTTAAGATCTAGTATTTTACTCTAAAAAATATTTTTATTAATATTTTTACCATCTAATCCTAGAAAGACGTTTAACTATAATTTTTATTTTCTGTCCCTTCATCTTAAAGTTCAAAGCTAATAAATAATATTGGGTATATAAACTTTCACTCAAAATAATTTTACAATCTAATCGATTTATTTTCTTATAAGAAAATAATCAATTTGAGTTTTACTATATATATTCTTAGAAGTGATGAAATGCTAATCTTTTTTCTTAAATAAGGTATTAGCAATTACAAAATCATAAGATAAAGAAAAATTTAGTATGGTCTTATCGCATTCATTAGTCGCTTCAAATCTATAGCCACTATAGATACTTTTAAAATCATATTTCTTTCTACTAACATGTCAATTTAAATCTCCTTTAATAAATTTTTTTTCTTGAATAGATATTTTTTGCATTAATTCTCGTAAGTCATTTTCAAATTTTAATTGTGAATATGTATACAAATCTATTTGAAGAGTATAAGTACTTATAATATTAATAATTTTAGCATCAATAATAATCTTTAAAGCTATAATTCTTACTTCAATTCTATTAATTTTTATAACATTATCCTTTAAATTCTTATCTATAATCACACCTACTCCATTTTTAGTAGACTCTTATCAGAATATCATAGTTTAAATCTTAAACCATCAATCTCGTTAGTCTTCTCTCTAACCCGTTTAGTTTTTTGAATGTATAGATTATTTATCTTTCTATGAATCATAATATCTATTATTACCATTAATTTACCTATAAAAAAAATCTATATTCCAAGTTCTTATTATAATTTTAGTTTCATGGACTAACATCCATACATGATGTGGGAGACCTTGCCTATTTAACATTGCACCCAGATGTCGGTGCAGTGGCCCTTGCACACTTGTCGTTGTATTTAGGCCATACAAAGCGTTGCTTCCAGAGAATGCCCTAGCATTAACACAATATATTAAATGATTTATGTAATAATTATTCGACAAGTTTTATGGTGACTATTGACTACCTAACACAACCCTCCATTTTTTTCATCCAAAAGTTAGGACTTGGCAACGACAGCGTTAATTACTTAGGAAGTTCAAATAGACATGTCCACACATTAAAACTACATCTTGTTAATGCTCTTTTTCTTGGAATGTAAATCAATCATCCCATCAAAGGCTAGATTAGAATTTCAACGTGATAATTTCACTTACCTTAGCAATTATTTCATGAGTGCATTGAATTATCTGGTTATGATTAAAACCTAATATAAGGAAATTGATCTGTCCAATATATTTCCTTCTTGCCACCCTTTTGGTGGGCAAATTTTTCATTGATGCATTCTTATGGAATCCTTCATTGCATAGCTCATGTAACAAATTGTCTAATATTAAGCATCCTTGACGGTTCTATAATTACTTATTTATTCATGCAATATTTTAAAGTTTTTTTCTGCTTTCCTTCGATATTTATCTCTGATTATCCTGCTCATCAAAATGCACTACCAACAAGATTATTCTCTCATACTGCACTTTTCACGGCTAGCGTTTGATATCCCTTTCTGATTATTTACTTCTTCCAACAGCGTAAAACATGCGTACCATGAATGGGATGATAAGAACCCTAATTTGACGACTTGCAATGCAAACACTAAAATAATTCCTGGTAGCCAGACTCCTCAGGAAGTCACTCCCGATACATTCGTTGTGTTCACTTATGATGTTACCTTTGAGGTTCGTGCTGAATTCAGTTTATTAAACCTTTTTTGCATTGAACAGCTCTTATTATTCTCCATTTCTTCCTGCAGCCGAGTGAAATCAAATGGGCTTCTCGTTGGGACACCTACCTTCTCATGAGTGATGATCAGATCCATTGGTTCTCAATTATTAATTCCCTTATGATTGTACTCTTTCTCTCCGGTATGGTAGCCATGATTATGATGAGAACTCTTTACAGAGATATTGCCAATTACAATCAACTAGACTCTCGGGAAGAAGCCCAGGAAGAATCTGGTTGGAAACTTGTCCACGGTGATGTTTTTAGGCCTCCAGTCAACTATAGTCTTCTTTGCGTTTATGTCGGAACCGGGGTGCAGTTCTTAGGGATGACACTAGTTACCATGATCTTTGCCTTACTAGGCTTCCTTTCCCCATCCAACCGTGGTGGGCTTATGACTGCAATGGTCTTCTTATGGGTTTTAATGGGTCTATTTGCCGGCTACTCTTCTGCTCGTCTTTACAAGATGTTCAAAGGCACAGACTGGAAGAAAAACACCTTCAAAACAGCCTTGATTTTCCCTGCCATTGTCTTCTCCATCTTCTTTGTTCTCAATGCCTTGATTTGGGGCGAGAAGTCTTCCGGCGCGGTTCCCTTTGGCACCATGTTTGCTCTGGTTTTCTTATGGTTTGGAATATCAGTTCCCTTAGTTTTTGTTGGAAGCTACCTGGGATTCAGGAAGCCGGCCATTGATGACCCAGTAAAAACCAACAAAATCCCCAGGCAGGTACCTGAGCAGGCCTGGTACATGCAGCCGATTTTCGTGATATCGATCGGCGGAATCCTTCCTTTCGGTGCCGTGTTCATCGAGCTTTTCTTCATCTTGACCTCGATCTGGCTGAACCAGTTCTACTACATCTTCGGCTTCTTGTTCATCGTCTTCATCATTCTTCTCATAACCTGTGCCGAAATCACGATTGTACTTTGCTACTTCCAGTTGTGCAGCGAGGATTACCATTGGTGGTGGAGGGCTTATCTGACTGCTGGATCTTCAGCAATCTACATATTCTTATATGCTGTGTTCTATTTCTTCACGAAGCTGGAGATAACTAAGGTCGTCTCTGGTATTCTTTACTTCGGCTATATGTTGATCGTGTCCTACGCCTTCTTTGTGCTGACTGGCACAATTGGCTTCTATGCCTGCTTATGGTTCGTCAGGAAGATCTATTCTTCAGTGAAAATAGATTGAAATGAGATTTTGAAGATGGAAATTTGTGAGAACATTACTCTTCAGATGAGACTGAGGGATCTTCAATGGTAGTAGGATAGATGAAGCTCCATCTTGTTACTCGAGAGCTTCGAATGTCTAAGAAGAGATTCATGGTTTTTATTTTTTATTTTTTATTTTTTTTTTAATTTTTTGTAAGAGGTAGTAGTGCCATGTTTTTCTTTAAAAGCTAGAACAATGGATGTTTGTGTCTACTTTAAGGGATTGCAGCAACTACCAGTTTTTATTATTATTTTTTTTTATCATAATATTTTTTTATTGTGATGCCTGAATGTTGCGTATTTGTTTGATTTATCTGATAGTTTTAATAGTTAGGAACTTAAGATTAAGGCTTCATTTGGGACGTTTTTTTTACGGCTTCTTAAAGCAGCTTTCTAGTTTAAAAATTAAATTTTTTATACTAGAAAGCTGCTTTAAGAAACAATAAGAAAGTCGCCCCAAACGAAACCTAAGACTTCGTTTGGGATGATTTTTTTACTATTTTTTAAATTAATTTTGAATAAAAAAAATTTTTGAGCTAGAAATTTTTGTTAAAAAAATGATTTCTAAAAAGTTATCATAAATGAAGCCTAAGAGTTTAAATTGTTCATGTGAATAAATTGTGGTGCCCTAACAAATTTGGGATGATAGAGAAGATTTATATATTTTTCTGGCATTAAGTTCTGCATGCACATAGATAAAGAGGAATAAAATTAATTTTGCATGGTAAGATCATATAGATTTGTCATTTGGAAAATTTATGAAGGGGAAAATCATGAGTATTGATTATTTAGCACATATTTAGACTTCGTTTGAGACGGCTTTTTTACTGTTTTCTAAAACGGAGTAACTCCGTTTTAGAAAGCAATAAAAAAACCGTCCCAAACGAAGCCTTAGTTGAGATCTTTCAGAGGTACTTAAGGGGGTTGATTTTGAATAAATATTAGATAAGCTCCTATAATGGCTATAAATGACAATATGTGATGTGGGGTAAATTTGAATAAATCCAAAATTTTAAAATTTATGATTTTGCTCCTTTTATGCCACTTTTAAGGTATTGAGATTTTTTTTATTTTAATTTTTGTCATAAAAATTACTTACAACAAACAAAATTTTAAAAATAGTCTAACAACAATAAGAATAAGCTTTTATCCCACTAAATGGGGATTATAGCATAAATTTTTTTTCATTGTATTTCATTAAGAATTAAATTCTCATTTAAATATAATAAAAAAATAATCTTTAATATTTGTTAATAAGTGTTTTAGGTCTCTTTTTACCTTTTTTTAATATAGGTTGAATCTAACACACCTACTCTCTTAACATGGTCATCAAAAGATCGACATGATCAAATAATCTAAAATGACTCTCTTATCTTATTTGTCATTAGAGCTACTCAAATCTTTTCACATATATATTTGTTTCGAATTTTATCTCTAAATATAAAGCTGCTTAGCCACTTGAGCATCCTCATCTTTGAAACACACCTAGATTTTATGCTTCTCTTTTAATGCTTAACATTTTGTGCCATAAAGCATTACAAGCCTCACCAACATCTTATAAATCTTTTTGTTAACTTTAAGAGGTATTTTTCTATTACACAACAGACCTAATGCATTCCTCCACTTCAAAAATCCACCTTGAATTTTGCTAATAACTATTTAACCATTGCTTTGAACAATATACCTGATATATCTAAAACATGCACTCTTTTTAATGACTTGATCACCCAACATCACAATCCAATCACTAGGTCTACTTCTAATAATATTAAACTTCATATATTCAATTTTAGATCTATTCAAATAAAAACTTTTAGACTCTAAAGTTGACCTTCATAATTAAAGTTTTTCATTAACTCCCTTTCTAGTCTTATCAACAAAAAGAATATTATTCATAAAAAACGTACACCAAGGTACATCCTCTTGCAAATAACTAGTAAAAACATATATTCATGTCTAAAGCAAAAAAGATATGGGCTTAAAGCTAATCTTTGATGCAATCCTACTAAAATAAGAAAATATTTGGTTCAACCATATTATATTTGAATATCAGTAACAACTCATATATATGTATTTTTAATGGCTAGAATATAAGCATTATTAACATATTTCCTTTCTAAACTCTCCTAAGTGCTTATCGTGGAATTTTATCACATATATATTTTAGATGAGTAAATATCATATGTAGACCATCCTTGCTCTCTCTATACTTTTTCCATCAAACCACTCAACAAATGTATAACTTCCATAGTAGAACTTCCTGACATGAATTCAAACTAATTATGAGAAATAGTATAATCACACGTTATAACATATGCTCAATTACTCTCTCTAATAATTTTAATGTATGACACAATAACTTAAATTATTTATAATTCACACTATTGTGCATCACCTTTATTCTTATAAATAAGAATCAACACACTCTTCTTCCACTCATTTAGCAACTTTTTATCTTCAAAATAATATTAAAAAAGTTTAGCAAGTCAAGAACATTGATCTTCTAAGCATTTCTACACTTCTATGGAATATCACAAATCCTACTTTTTTAACACTTTGTTTTTTTAAAGCCTCTTCAACTTTGATTTCACAAATACAATGATGAAAATGAATCTCTATTTTCATTTAGGGTGCTATAGTAACTAAAGGCAATTGTATTCTCACAAGCTTCATTAAAAAGTTTATTAAAATATAATACCCGCCTATATAAAAAAATAGTTCAAATAACTAAAATTCCAAACATATCCTCACTCTAGTTGAGGATTTAAGATATCATAATTTCACTTCTTAACCTCTATTTTTCTCTAACATGAGAGGCAAAAAGCTATCTAAAATTAGTGAAATTGTTCTTGGGTGCTGAAGTTAGCACTTCTTGCTTAAGGCTCTTTAAAAGGAGGCTAATTATGGAAGTTATCATGAGAGAACTACGGTGGTGACACTACAGGAAAATCACTTATTACCGGCGGAATTTTCCGGCGGCTTTCCGGCGGTCAATTTTCCGGCGGCTTTCCGGCGGTTTATGACGTCTTATTTCCAACAAAAAATTCCGGCAGCTTTCCGACGGCTCATGAGGTTTATAACTCTATTCGATGGCTTGAACGTTCTTCCGAAAGGTGAAATTATTCTGTACGGAGACCGGACGTAGAAAACCATCCGGAGATCAACCAGAATATGTCACGTTAGCGATACCGAGCATAGAGGTGATGTGATGCATTCTGGTTAGTCTCCAGATGACGTTCGGCATCTGCACATAATAATTAATCTTCCAAAAAAGAGTGGTTGACAAAGGAAAGTTGCTCAAATGATTTTGGAGGTAGTTATTGATATATAATTATTATGGTGGAATTGAGGTGGTAATGAAAACAAGAGTACCAAAAAACACAACGTAATTAATGAGGTGACTAGATTTTAATTTTTTCTTAATATTTTGTTATTACTTTAGTCAAATTTTCCAGCCTTCATCTTGCTTTTTGATAGATTTTTTTTTGCTTTGTAACCTCATTTCTTTGTATTCACTTTTCCTAACTTTCTTTGACAAGAAACTCCACTGATTTTGGTTTTGTTTGGGACAACTAATTTCTTACTGTTTTCTAAATCAGCTTTAGATTATTAAAAAATTTTGAACTAAAAGTTTTTGTACTAAAAAAATATTTTAGAAAAGAAAAAAATTGTCCCAAACAAAGACTTTATCTTTGAAAAAATTTTTATCATCAAAATTTTGTAGCTTGAATTATAATGCATCTATATTTGGTGATTTTTCAAGATAAAAACTTTTATGGTAAAAAAATCAAAATATTGTGATACATCTGTTTTTTTTTCTATCTGAGATCTAATGGTTTGATTTGGAGAAAATTTCTCAAAATGAAACAATAGCGAATTTATTTTGTTTTATTTGAATTCAAAAACAAAAAAAAAACATTGCAACTGGAAAACTCTTTTTTTTTTTTTTATAATCCTTCTCAACCTATAAAGACTCCCTAACAATTCTTATTAATTATTTTCCTTGAAGACTTATTTACTTGCAAAATCTTAGTGGTTGTTCATTAAGATTTCCTGCTTAAATTGATCTAAGAGGGTTAGATTAATACTTTGGGTCACCTTGTAATATCCCTAGTGAGAAATTCAGGTTTTTTTTCGTCATTGGTCACTACAGGAAAATCATAAATTACAGAAAAAGTCATATAACCTGTCGGAAAGTGCCGCCACTTTTTTCATGTAGTGAGTCCTTATGTTAATTTGATTAGAAATTATAAGTCTTAAAATATTTAATGGGGTTTTAAGTGTAATGCCCAAGAATTTAAATATAAAGAATTATATCTTTCATCTCTTAATTAATCTACCAAAGCCTCTAATTTTCATTTAAAATAAAAGAAAAATTAGCATACGCACTTTAAAATCTTTCACTATTTCATTTAATCAAAATTTGATTTACAATAAACAGGAGATCACCTACAACATCAATCTATCCCACTAAACTCCTAACAACAAAAGATAAAATAAAATGCAGAGCCAAAAGAAATTTGGGAATTTTGATCAACCTCACACCTTACGATCCAAATCCATTTCTGACCTAAAATCAATAAAACCCACATAATGGCTTGCAAAACCTAGCAGTACTCCAAATACAACCAAAGCTTCCAATGCAAAGTCACAAGAATCAATATGCATGCTCATTTAACTCAATATAAAATCTGTAGCTATCAATATGAACAACAATTAGTCATTAGTGATATGAATCAATATGAATAGTACCCGTGGAAAAGCTCATATTTCACTGCACTGAAACCTATAAATCAATGTCATATACTAGAAAAGTGAATATATTAGGATATTCAGTATAGTATCGAATATGGCGCTATCAGTTATCTTTATTGTATGTTGTATATGAATCATGAATACTTCTATCACTACTATCAACACTATAATCACATGTAAATATTGAATAGGCATGCTCCAATCAATCTTTTTCATCTCTATGGATTTATCATATAATTCATGTATGTAATTTTTGTATGTATTGGCACCTATATATTTTCTGTATTCATGTCAATGTGATCATCAGTATTATATGAATTTATACAACAATGTAGGACATCTAACTTTTATATAGTATTTTTATCCTTCTATCTATCATCCATCTATCATATCAATCCATCATTATTTGTAGATCAAATATTTTAATTATTTTTATTAAAAATTCACTTTAAAAGGTGGATTTTAATAAATCAATAAAGTTATCATTCTCTACCCGTTGGTGTAATCAGTCAGTCAGTTACAGACTAACATCTAGAATTAGAACAAAAACTTTTATTTTAAGGAATATCTATTAGCCTAGCCATATCGTTTTAATAGCCAACACATATTAATTAGAGTGTTGATATCCATCCTTTCTTGCTTACATACAAATGTCATATTTATCATGCAATAGTTATATAATTTCGTCTATGTAATGTAATATTATGTATGAAATATAATAATCTATGGAATTAAAAAATATATATACATTATTTATTAATTTTAGAAAATCATAACTATTAATTTGCCCAATGAAATTTCATAAAATTACAGTGAAAATGCCTATAAAAATCATGTCTATAATTGTTAAGTGAATATTATGCTATTATTTTGTGCTTTAAATTTTAGTAAAAATGTGTTTTAGTTGATGTTGTGTAGGAATTTTGAGGCAAAAGGCTTGAAATTATAAATTGGTTGTAGTGTCGCACGCCCGTATGCCTGCAGCCCGTTTGTTGCTGTAGGGCTATTAAAGCCCCAACGCCACTTTTGGAATGCTGGGGCAGATTGAGTTCAAAATTTTTGCAAAATCACAACATCGGTCCTTCCAGTGCTTCAACATGACAGTGCCATAATTTGGAGCGTCAGGGTGGTATGATCTCTATAAATTGGCAAAGGAATGGCGTTAGGGCATGTAATGCCCAAGCACTCAGAGCGCCACAACATAAATTCTAGTTTAACATTATAATTGTAGTATGACATCACGGCACCAAATCACCCTCAACACTGTGGCTCGAGAGTTGGAGCAGCTAACTATGGAGGCATCGCATTGATTTAGCCCAACACCACGTTAAAGCCAAGCATTGAGCGTCTAGGTGTTAGTCATTATTGTAAAACTGCAATGCCCAACTTTTGAGTGGTGTGGTGGTGCATGTCGCAATTATTTACTTAGTATAACTAGTTTTCTTTTTCATTTTATTGAGGGTTGTTCATCTGTTTATTGTGCAAAATAGAATATAGGAGAGAGTTTAGAGTGGAGAGTGAACGTGCTTAAGGAAAATCAATTTGAGAAGTATTTGTTGTTTGGCATTGCTCGTAAATGCTTATTTGGGTAATATTTTTACACTTATCTCTTTTATTTTTTATATTGTTAATGAAATCTATTTTGTGTAAAATAACTTTTATGACTAACTAAAAATCTTTATTTTAGGCTTATAATGTGAATGAAGTGTATTGTTCCTAATGTAGACACTTGCATATGAAATTATTTATGATTGTTCTCAGTTACTTCTGTAGTTCATTCAATTTAGGCAACAATTATATATGAAAGTAAAATCTAGTGTGATTAATTATCTTTATAGAGGAATATTGGAACAAAAAAGAGAATTGAGATGGAAAACTTACATACCTAGACATAGGATAAATAAATTTTAGGGTCTATGGATATAAAATCACTATAGTGATGTGAAAGCTTTACTTTTCAACCTGTATAAACTTAACAGAGATCTAAGGGTGCATATATTCTGATTCACAATATAACTTAGATGAGTCTACTTAGGGAAGTACTAAAATATTCATTATTATGAGTCCAAACATCTTTTATTATTAGTACTTTATCTTTTAAGTATTTTCAGTCGTTTGTAAAACCTCACCTTCAAATAGATTCAGTAAGATAATCATGCCACTTGAGTAGACAACACTAAGAGATTCTTAGGGATACATTTTTTCTCGTGGGATCGACAATCCTATAATTCACTTTATTAATTGATTGACATGCACTTACATAATTAAACCTCTTGTGTGCCATGCACACACTGGATGCCACTTATCAATCATATGAAAAATTAGGAGAAAATACATTTTTATTGATTTATGAGAGACTATATTCATAGTCCAAAGTCACTTAAAATAAATGTAGGATTCATGTAACCTAACACAATCAGAAGAAATTTCGTAATAGGTCTAACATATGAAATTCCAAATGCAACTTCCTCTCTCTTCTCTCTCTGCTTCTTCTCCCCTTTTCCACTCCTCTATCTTCCCTAGCAAGGCATGCAAAAATTGTGGGAAATTGGTGGGAGTAAGGGAGTTAATGAAGTGGATTAAGATATTTTATTATTTAAAAAATCTTTATTTTGACCTAGCGCCATAACTCTCACTCAAAAATCTTTTTTTGTCCAAAAAATCGAGAGCTCAATAACAGGGTGCAACCAACCCCAGAGCCGTAATGCTCATAGAGAAAATTTTAAAAAATAAAAATTTAGCTATTATAGTAAATAACCAAGATTTGGGTTTGATAAGTGAAAATTTAAGTGGGAAAAATAATTCTATGGGCATCGTAGCACCATGGTTGGCAACACTACATCATTGAACTCTCAAAAAAATGAAGAAAAAATGGGGTTATGGGTGTGCACTGTGGTCTTAGGAAGCATAGCCGTGGTGTCGAGTTTTAGTTGAAGATATTCAGTGAGAATCTGGAAGATTGCCTGGGAGCACAATAGTGCTGGAAAGTTAGGCACCATAGTGCTAGGTCAAGTTAGTGGGTTTTTAAATAATAAAATATTTAAAATCATTTGCACAAAATAATTTCTCTAGCCAACCTTGCTAGAGAAGAAAGGGAGAGGAGGAGGAGAAGATGAAGAGGAGGGAGAGAGAGAGAGAGAGAGAGAGAGAGAGAGAGAGAGAGAGAGAGAGAGAGAGAGAGAGAGAGAATTTGGGCGCTAAAGCTCAAGATTCTTCTGTTGGGCCTATTTGAGATATTAAAAAGCACTAAATAGACTTATGAATCTTGATCTCTGATTTCAATTTATGCTATTTTATAAACAAATATGGATTAAAATTAATTTTCCTCAAATTTTAGCAAAGCTTTTGTCGTCACATAACTTTTCATATATTGTTGCATGCTCTGCTTTTAACATTTGGACTATAAAAAATTGAATTTTCATTGGTTGATTTTTTGTATAAATTTTTTATTCTATAATCCAATTGAGATTTTTCATGCTATTGCGGCATTTTATAAATATCTTAATTGTTCATATAAATATTCCTCTGAAGTTGAAAATTATTTAGAAAGCAAATTAGTGGGTGTCATGTTTTGTAAGTAATATGGCTTTTAATTGCATATTATGCATTATACATGCATTGCATTAAAAGGTGCAATTCAGTTACTATTATAATTATATTTATATTATTCACGATATGGCATTGGAGATGTTCTGATATATGAAAAAGTAAACTCTTTGATATGTGGCAAGGGCCTTAAATATTCTATTATGGCCTCATCTACCTAGTACATATGTGGGAGAAATTGTAACCCCACTTATTGAATATAGGTGTTGAAGGTTATGCAATATTTTATGTACTCTTCTAACCTTATTTACCTAGTGCGAATGTGCGAGGGATTCTAGCCACACTTGTTATATGTTAGTGTGGTAGGTTGGTGAAAACTCTGAGAAAGTGGTTTTACAAGTTAGTGAAAATGTCAAGTGTGCACAAGAACCTTTAAAGTTGTATTTTATTGTTATATTAGTACTTTAATGATTCTTTATTGCTCATTCTATTTTATTTCAATTTCATCTTTTAATTTGAATATTGTTATATGTGAGTGATCATGATAATAAGTCTACTAAACTAGCTGTATTGATTCTATTCTATTTAATATTTTAGGAAAGAGTATAAGGCCCAACATAGTAAATTAGGTGTAGTGGGGAGATCATTGGGATTTGATTAACAAGGTATTGATTTTTGAAATCTAGTTTTATTATTTTGACATATAGATATTCCAGAGCTGGATTATTATAATTATGCATTGGTAAAATGAAGTTGGTTGATATTGCCTTTATGATTAGAAATATTAGTAGCTCTAGTTGCTGTTATTGATGTTTGAGATTAAATCATTGGTTTGGACAAATCAATCCTTCCATTAGATCTAAGGGCATCACACATCTACTCCAAGGCTTGAGAAAAATGATTTTATCTTAAGATGGTATTTTCTATTGTCTTAAAGGGATAGTTTGACTAGGGAAAAGTTCTATAATTGACACCAAAAGATTATTAGTCCCACCAAATATGTTAGTTCAACCTCATATAACGCATCATGGAGATAAAAGTTGCGACCTAAACAAGGAACTAGACCTTTAGTCATTAAAGAGAGATTAAATAGTTTGATACTTTCAGGCATGCAATGATTTGCATACTATCCAAAATTATAAATGTAATGAGAATTGATAGATGATCATTGCAAAACATCATAAAGTAAAATCAAGAAGTTATCAAATAGACACTAAGCTTCCTAAAAGGTATAATAAATTATTCATTCAAGTTTAAAAGAGATGGCTTGAAATTATAGATATATATTAATCAGTATTTAGGAGGCCTATATGCACAAAAAAGTATTACTTGTACATCTACATTTTAAATTATATCACCAATAATTGGTGTTGGGGTGTAAAAGATAGCCATGCAATTAATAATAGAGGTCAACTATATAACAATCGTTAAATCTAGATTAGGATATTCTAGCTTAAAAATTACATAATCATTGAATATTTATTGACTTTTTTCTTCTTCCTTCATCACTTCAATCTTAGTCCCTAATACTAGGAGGTTGTGTCTTCTCATTGTTTAGCATCAACTAGGATAACAAACTCTCCCATAATATTAGAGTGATGCGGCAGTATGCTTATGAGCACAATGATACTAGTCTCTATGTATTTTAAGTTATGATTGTAAGAGCGTAGCAACATTAAGAGCTGCACTGCATCATCATCTCCTTTATTTTAATGTAGCTTGGGGAAGCTGTGGTGTTGGGGCCTCAAGTATTACAGTATTAGTCAAATATTTTTTTTTAATATCTAAAACCACTGCCCTATATTTAAAACCCACACCACACCCCAAATGCCCCATTCTTCAGTTCCTTGGATGGGAAAGAGAGGAAGAGAAGAGGGGGAGAGGAAGAGGAGAGAGAAGAGATAGAAAGATTCTCTAGAGCTATTTTGCCCATTATTCTTATTGAGAAAGTTGCTCTGATCACGGTAGGTAACTTTAATCTTATTTTTGTATTTGATGACTTTGATTTATGCAATTTTATCTCTCCCAAATTTATTTAAAATGCATTATCTTCCAATTTAGTAAGTTTTCACCGTATAACTTTTGATATGTGGCAAACAACATTATTCTGAGTATTAAGTCATGAACATATTAAAATTCTATCAGGTAGTTTTGCACATATGCCATTTTGAATAAAATGAATAGAATAATGCATGTATTAAATCTGTAAGAGCTATCAATGATTTTTATTTATCCAATTTTATTTATTCCAAATCTATTTAAAATGCATTATCTTCTGACATAGAAAGTTTCCATCATGTAACTTTTGTTATGTGATAGATAGTATTATTTTGACCATTTTGTTATGAACATATTGAAATTCCATTGATTAATTTTGCATAAATGCCATTTTGAATGAAATAAATAAATAGAATAAAAGCATCTATAAAATGTGGCTAGTGTGGGCACGAAACATAACATGTTTATAATTACTCTTCATTAACACACGCCATGCATTTTAACATACCACTTACATTCTGATAAGCACACTATATAGATTTGCATGCTATAATAATTGTATTGTTAAGTTGAGCATATTAAAAAAAATCATAGAATTAGGAACTCTAGAGAAGAATATTGAACTTTCAAAGTGATTGACACAAAAGCCTAACAATGCAATAAAATTCTCCATAATTCTTAGCATCAATATATATTTTTGGACATTTAGACAAATTAAGGCAAATTCATATATACATCTTATACGCAAGACTTAAATTCAGGGCCTCTTAATTAGCAGTCAAAGCTCCCAACCATCACATCAAGATAAACTGCATTTTAGAAGCAATGATATTAATACAATATTTTTAGAACACAAAAGTTCATTACTATAGAACTCTTGATGTCATTGTTGTGATTTATATATTTCTATGTATATATTTTAATAATTACGATGCTAAAAATTTAAGGTAACTATTTAAATAGTTCTTGTGTGACATATATGTAATTTTTTTTGGACATTTAGGTCATTTAAGATAAATTAACACATATGACGCATACACAAAGACTCAAATTTAAGACATCTTAGTTGAATACTCTCAACCAACACGCCAAGTTGAGTTGTGGATATATATATATATGTAATTTATTGAGTTTAGCATTTGGTTTCCATTTTTGCCGCCCTGCGCACTCGCTCTCATGGAGCTAACACACCTACTCTCTAAGATCGCCAGCGAAGTCCGGCAATCCAATGCCGTCGACCTCAACTTCAAGGGCGGTGAAAAGGATGGAACATCTAAGGCCATCTCTTCCCTAAGCAAATCTCTTAACTCCGATGATAACTCCTCGACTGGGATTAGGGTTTTGGACGCGGCGCTCTCCCTTATGTGTCTGAAAACAACCGACGTGTTCTTCTCATCTCTCTCATTTTCCATTTAATTATTTTCCTGCCTCTTTGCGGACTCTCACAAGCATCTTTTTGGAATTTGCAGGTCTGCAGCGCTCGGATTGAGCGCCTCATCGAGACCATGATATCAGTGCTCTATTCTTCAGCTTCTTGCAAAATCTCGCGTTTAGGGAGGGAGGGTCCGGAATTATTGCAAGTTGGGAGCTCCATCTCCTTTGGAGATTGCGATGAAATTATGAGAATGGTCGCAGATGTGCTTGAAAGTCTTGAAGCAAACAAGGGTAATTGTTGTCATTGTATCTATTGTGGATATTTGATTCTTTGTGGCTGTTTTCCACTCTTGCTTGTACTTTTGATATGCACTGAATTACCTGAAGGACAGGTTAACTTTCTCTTTCTCAAAATAAGAGGTATAGTGTGGTGCCATTATACATGGTCAAAGAAATAGGGAAGAGACTCATACTTGTTACGTCAGTTACGATATTATAGAACGAGTTTTAGTTCCTTGACAATCTGAAGGTTGAAAATATAGGGACATCCTGATTTCTGCTATTAATAAACATAAATGGTGGATTGTATTACCTTATTGCTTGGCCTACGATCTAAGGTAATAAGCTATGTTGCACCGATACGAATACAACGACACAGATACGACACGATATGCATACGAGACACGTCAATTCTTAAAAATACAGGATACAGATATGGCGCGAACACGGCATTATAATTTATAAATCATACATAAAAATTAAGAAAAAAATTAAAGCATAATATTTAAAATTAAAAAAAAGCAACATCTTTTGTAGCATTATAGCTTATAATATCAAAATCCATCTCGGAAATGAGAGAACCTCGCTCGCAGCTGCGGAAGTAAATACGACGTGCCTTTTTTCAATTTTTTTTTTCCAATGGATACAAGTATCTGATATGCATGTCCTTTTGAAATTAAATAATATTTTAATTGGATACGACAAAGCCGTATCCGTTACGTATCAGTGCCATATCGGAGGCGTATTCGTGTATCAGTGTATCAGATACAACACGCCTTCATAAATAGGTCTATCGGTGCAACATAGGTAATAAGCTATTGAGGCTGGGATGGATTGATGATCAATTAGTTAGTTTTTCCACAACCTAAAACCCAAGCATAGTTTACTGGATTATTGTTAGAGAGTGATGGATGGTTTAATGATCTATGCCAAATAATAAAAAGATGCGTCGGTTAAGCCTAATTTAAAAAAAAGAAGAATCATAGAGCATTAACTTCTCTTTTGACCTTTTGTAAATGATGAGGTTATCCTTTGAGACAAGAAGTCTTAGAAAATCATAGATGGTCTTGAAGAAAGTTGCACCTTTTCAAAAAGGATGTTTACATTAAAAACCATTGAGTCATTGTTATTCCCTGCTCTAGATAGATATCTTCCTTTATCAGTCATTACAATAAGTGTACCATATCCATTTCTCTCCATTACAACCATTTCTTTTAATTATTTCCTTTTTTATGTCTGTAACGTTGTGCATATATTTATTATGCAAGAATAATGAAACAAATAACATTTACCTATCAACTCTCAAATTCCTTTTTCTCAATCAAACATGGTATTATTCTTATTAGTTACACCCACTGGCCTTTGATTGGCACCATAGTGCAGTTGTAAAAATTTCAATATGTTGCCTCCATTATGCAGCTTGTTAAAAATTTTCAATTTGTTTCCACAATTTGATTTTAATGTGATTTCAATGCAACTGCTAGAATTTCTTTGCCAATGTCTCGCTGGGCATAAATGTTTTTGCACTGTAGTGTGACAAGCCTTTTTTTTGGCGCTATTTTCAATGTGGCCTGCATTTTGGGTTTGTCACCAAAATGTTTCAAATCCAAAGTTTCTTGTTTTAGTGGTTAGCTCTATTTCATATGGAAGTATTTAATAGGCTATAGTTATTAGTTCATTTTCATCTTGGACCATTGATAAGGCGGAGAATTTTTCAAATGATTTAAATCCCATAATGCACTTTCTCAAATTCTACTTTGAGAAATTATTAAATAAGAGTTTCGAGGAAGCAAATTTCAAATATTATAATGAATATATGTTTGAAATGTATTATAAATTGATCTTCTAAAATGTAGGAGAATTATTTGTGAAAAAGATGCACAAGGCGAAGCTTTATGTTGAGATGAGATATTTATTAAGGTTTAGAGAGCTATAGTGGCATCAGAGCAGCTTAGTTAACAAATGATTTCTATAGAAATGTGAAGGTTTGGAGTATGGTAGATAATTGAGAAGTACTTAGACAGCAATGTACAAGAAGTAGATGTTCATGATTGTGATAGTTGTTTGTAGATTCACTTTTATGAGGCATACATGAAGTTGTGGAAGAGTGCATTAAGGACTAGAAGGTGTGTCCAAAGCATGGTTTTAACTTTTGATGGTTTCTGTTTAAATCGATCCAAAATACATTATTTTTTGTTTCAATTATTTTCAAGAGTTTTGGTAAATTTTATGATGTAACTCAATAATTTCACCCGAATTTCAAATAGTTTGAATGAAACTTCATTGAAGCTCTTGATTGTTCATCAAAATTCTACTAGAATTCTATTATTAAGGCTATATTATATTTTGAGAAAAGATTAAAATAGTCCCTAACTATTTGCAAGTGCCCAATTTAGTCCTAGTGTTTTGCATTGCCCCAATTTAGTCCATTGACTGTTGAAAATAGATTCAATTTGGCCTTGAGGCTTAAAATAATAGTTGAAGTTAACATCAAAGTTAAATGTGAGGGTATTTTAGGTAGTGCGATTGTATGTGAGATTATATTGCTTATGTTGCTCATTTTATCATTTAATAAATTATAATAAATATAAAAGTATAAAACTAAAATAAAAATTAACTTACTATATATAGCAAGGGTGAACACTTAGTAAAAGAATATTGTTAAGCAAAATTTAACTAGAAGATTATACAAACAACAACAAGCCTTTATCCCACTACGTGGGGTTGGCTACATGAATCATTTTTCTTCATTGTCATTTTAAAAATTAAATGCTCATTTAAATCTAATAAAGAAACGTTATTTCTAAAATTTTTCAAACAAGTCTTTTTAGGTCTACCTCAAGCTTTCTTAACATAATCCAAATTTAATACATCTACTCTCCTAACTAGGTCTTCGAAAGGAACTTTTATTTGATTCGGTGTAAGGATGCAGAGGAACATTTGGTCGTAGGAAAAATCGCGCCTATACTGAGGTGTACCGAGTTTTTTTGAAAAAACTCGGTACACCTCGGTATAGGCGCGATTTTGCCTACGACCGAATGTTCCTCTGCATCCGGTCGGAGGACGTAATAATTCTTCCTTCGAAAGACTGCCATTTTATGTGACCAAACCATCTAAGCTATGATGCACCGACACTCCACTTAAAGAGTGAATGCAGTGTCAGACATGGACATGCGTCCGACACGACATGGACACAAGTCCGACATGACATGGACACACGTCCGACACGATATGGACACACGTCCGACACGGCATGGACATGTGTCCGACACGACATGTAAACGTGTCTGTCACGCCATGGACATGTGTTCAACACGGCATTGGCGTGCCACATTTAAAAATATATTAAATTAAATCAAACACGCATGGCCCAATCATAGATTAAAAAAGCGTTCGAGGAGGACTCGTGCGTGTGCGCTTTTGCTGCGCTTTCACTACACTTTTGTTGCTCTTTTACTTTTCCTTTTTGCTGCTCTTTTGGTTTGTAATAACTATTTTGACCAAATTTTTGTTGTACTTTCACTGCGCTTTTTCTGCCCTTTTGCTGCACTTTCATTTTTGCTGCCCTTTTGTTGTGCTTTTACTTTATAATCAATTGTTTTGACCATCATAAACTTAATTTACTGCATTTTTGCTGCGCTTTTGTTGCATTTTCACTTTTGCTGCTTTTTTGTTGCTCTTTTGCTTTGTAATCAGTTGTAATTACGCTTAGACAAAGCGTCTCGATTCTTGATTTCGCCTTTTAAAATCTTGGTCCTAATATTTAATAATTAAATTAAAAAAAAGAAAATCTTTATGTATATGCGTATTCCCCCTAGCCCTAATTTTCGTTTGGGCGGCTTTCCTTCGTATTTGTCTAGGGCAAGTGAGGCGAGCTCCCGAAGCCAAACCGCGACCTGCAGCCGAACAGGTCTTCGCTTCCTTTGTCGTTTCTGCTTGCACCCGAGGCCAAACTGCGAGCAACCGAGCTAGTCTTCTCTTCCTTCGTCATTTTCGTGTGCCCCTGAGGCCAAATCGCGAGTAGCCGAGCAGGTCTTCCCTTTCCTTTGTTGTTTCCACGCCCACTCGAGGCCAAGGTGAGCATAAGTTTTCATCTTCTCCGTCCCCTACCTGTTCCTTCATCGTTTCTACGCACAACTGAAGCAAGCTGCGGCCAAACCTTGCATCTCTTCAAGTCCTGTAAGTGTATTTCGCCATTTCTTTTCTCCATTCACCATTTCTTCTCTTCATTTCTCAATGATTCAATGTATTAGTGATCGAAAGAGCAATTTATATTTTTTCTTTTGAAAGTTTGATTTAGTTTCCTTCATAGCTTTAGAAATGGTTATGCATTTTGATTTTATTCATATATAAAGTTATTTGAACAACTTTTGTATGTTACATTTCAAACCTTTAAGCAATCTTTTTAAGTATGAAGTTTGGGATGTAAGTAGTAGTTTAGAAAATTTGTTTCTCTTTGTCATCATCATAAGATTCTTTTTTAAAGACCCAAATCTTTCATGTCAAACTTTATTAAGATTTAAGATTTAAGAGTTGTATTCATAAACACATGATGCAATAGTTCTTTAATTTTTCTGGAACTTTGTTTGACAAATTTTAAATGTTTTACAATATGTCACCTAAATACCCAATTTATTAGGCCTTTAGTTCTTTAATTGTTCTTGAACTGTTTTTGGCAAATACCCAATTTATTAAGCCTTTATTTTTCAAATTCTACCTAGGGTTCTAGACCAAATACAAGCACCTGGAATGCAAGATGTGGTTGAATAGAGATAGTGCTATTTATTCTTTGTGGGATTTGTGTATAAATTTTTTTCATCCTTTGTGTCAGCCAATTTCGTAGGGTTTGTAAAATGAGTTTTAGTGCTGGTGGGAGTGGTTGAAAAGAGCCATATGTAGAAACTGATAAGCCATTATGGAATCATGTTACCAAGTTAGGAAAAATATTTGAAGGAGGAGGGAATGTGTTATTCAAATGCAATTATTGTGGTGACCCTTACAAAAGATCATATTATAGGGTGAAAGCACATCTACTTAAGATTGCGGGCCATGGAATTTTTATATATTATATTAAAAAAATTATCATGTCGTGTCCTTGTTGTACTCGTGTCCAATATTTTTAAAAAATACCGTGTTCCGTGCTCGTGTCGTGTCGTGTCCGTGTCGGTGCATCATAGTATCTAAGGTAACTCTCTCTAATCTGATCTTCCACTGGCGCTACTCCAACCTTTTCATGTATATGCTTGTTATGTATCTTGTTTCTAAGAGTAATGCCACTCATCCACCAGAGTATCCTCATCTCTGCAACACTTAACTTAATATTATATTTATCTTTAATGGCCAACATTCTGCACCATAAAGCATTGCAGGTCCCACCACCATCGTATATAATTTTCTTTTTTTAAAATCAAAGATGAATGCAAAGTCTCTTTACTTATTAATTCGCGTTGACCATTTGAACTTAATTCTTGAAGATGCAAATCATCTTGTGAACCTGCATTGTATTGTATGTCTTCTTCAATTTGAAGTGTTTGAGCAAGAAGAGTTTCTGTGATTTTTTCTTTCTTTTTAGCATAAATTCTTCTATTATGAACACCTTGTTTACATTTACTACAATGGAGGGTCATAGTTGAATTTCTTAAGCTTCTTCTTTGTGAGTTGTTTAGTTGCTCATATGGAGCACTTCTTATTAACTTTGGTGTGTAGGCCCCTTAGGTTTATTGTACATTAGTGGTAATAGATATTCTCTGTTACTTCTAGGCCATTCATGAGGCTTGTGAATATGCATACTATTATATTAAGAAGTTCTAATACAGTTATTCACTGAGTATTGGCTGTGAACAAAATTCTCATGGTGAAGCTCGATCGCATGCCGAAAATCTTGCTTGCGCCCCCTGACTTCATCTTTGTTGGAGGCCGTGTTTCGTCGCTTGCACAATTGTAGAATCCCACTCGCAGTCCTCCAAGATGTTGATTTGCTGCTTGCATGCACAGTAAAAAGCTCTAATTGCTTACTTGTTGCTTGTCGGTTATTGTCGTATGTTGCTCGTTTATTTTTGCTGCATGTTGCTTCAATGACTCGACTCTCTCAATTGTAATGCTACAATCCTTTGCCGCTTGATCTGACACTCACATGAGAGGGTTCTGAAACAGGATGAGTCGTGACTTAAAAAAAAATGAAATTTAAATATTTTTTACTAAAGTGCCCCTTGTACATTATGCAAAATGGGAGGTCTAAAATATTTTTATCTTTAAAATAACATAAATTCTTTATTTTTCATTATCAAATAACATATTCATTTTCGTTTTTCATTTTGTATAGGAGCATCATCTAAATGTACCAATAAATGTTCAATCATTTTTATTTCCTTTCCTTTTCCTTTTTCATTTAACGTGCATGGTTACGTTGCTTCCCCAGTTAGTACCATACGAGGGTGAACTTCTGTAATTTGCTGTTTGCATACATATTCCTTTTCCCTTTTTTATTTATGCTTTCATTTACATATTAGAAATTTATTTCATGATTCTTTACATATATCTTTGCGAGTATTTCAAATATATATATAATCTTTCACATATACATATATATTTATCTATCATAATAATCATATACATCCTTATTGTCAATTTTTCATTACACATACATTTGAATTAACATTATCTTGCACGTAATAGCAATCAACTATAAGTAAACAAATATAAAAAGCATTACATTTAGAATTTAAATAAAATAAGATAATGAAAATTTTATAAATAATTATAATTACCAACTTTAATTGCTTATGTACTTTAATTCCTTTCAAATAATTGGTCTCAGAGATAGCCTTCCTTAATGCAACCTAAAATTACACATCCAATTATATAACTATTACCATCTTTAATTTTTATTAATTTCTCATAAAAAATTTTCAAATACAATCTTACCTCAAATCCCTTTTTGAAGTTGAGATTCACCACCAGTTTTCTTCTCCGTATTAGGCGATCACTTATTATTTCATCAATTAATGAAAATCAAAATAATAAATATGAATGTAAATGATAATTAGATTACTTACCCGTTCCTCTGTTGCTAGAAAATGGAAGAACTTCAAATTCTAAATTATCATTTCCTCTTCTTCTTACTGTTTTTAACATTTCAATTTATGAAAATTATCCTACACTTGAATTCACATCAATCGACATTAAATTTCTAAAATTTGAAATAAATAAATCTTAAATTAAAGGTAATTACATTCGAATACCTTGTTGATGTTCTTCTAATTTCCTTCTCTTTCCTCTCTAATGTCTTCCTCTTTCTCTTCAAATTTTCTTTCTTTACCTTTAGAGAAGATATTCCCCTGCTAATTATATAAAATATCACATAAGGATTTATACAAAAATGGAAAATTGACGAACATAACTTCTTTGTTCTTCTTCCTCTCATTCACTGTCTTTTCTCCCGAGTTTTGCTTCTTTAGTGATAATGAGCAAAGAGGGGGAAGTTATTTTTCGTGAGAAGTCATCTATTTTCATTCCCGAACTCAAATCTTCGCTCGGAATCTAAGATCGTCACTTCCAGCCATGCCTACGCTTGCGTGCAGTCCACCTGGGCCACAGATATGCTCGGTTCAGTCTCTTTGTTTCGTTCGCTATTTTAAGAGGTCCACTATTTTAAGAGATATCCGGTTCAGATGAACCGGATAGGTTCGTTTCTTAGAAAAATAGGTTGGATAATGCTAACTAGGATATTGGGATAAAGGTAATTGTGATGATATTGTTCTTTCTCAAATTATCAAATCTTGTACTGTTCACCATAGAAATGATATTATGTTTGATATTTATTCGATGACCTCTGAAGATATTCTCTTGTAACGTTGTTTGTGTTCCCTACACCAAATCTATGCATTATCCAGATTACAAATAAGCTCAAGTGCTATTTGGTCTTCTTGTTAATCATCATTTTATCTGGGATTTTGCTTGAATAGACTATCCGTGTTGGGAAGTAGCGTGCAGGCTTTATTATCTTACTCAAACATCCTCCCTTCTACCTTGAAGGCCATACCGGATGTCCTTTAGTAGAAACAACTTGTGATCCTTACAATACCATAATGCTAAATATTGCTCCGTGACCACTCTTATTAACTGGCATTTATTGGTAGATAAATGACCATACTTGTTATTTGATACCATTAAAATTTCCCGCAAAAAACCTTTGATATTTTATTTTTTTGTGATAATTGGGGTCCTCCCTGACCAATGCAATTTTCCGGCATCACATGATTCTTAGCCGTTCTAGATGATTTCTCTTGCACATTGTTTTTTCTTCTGCAGTTCAAACTATAAACCATAAGTTTGTTAAATGATTTACCTCTTGTAGGATCCAATCAAACGAATTAGTAAACAACTTCATAATCCCAGTGCTATGGAATTTCTTTGCATTGAAATGCAAGATTAGATTCTTGAGATAGTGGAATCTTACTTGAATGTAATTGTGTCTGCAATCAACAACTGGAATGGGGCTGTTGAATGCTATTATTTGCATATTATTTCAAAACTGTTCATGAATTTCTTACTAAAGTTCTGCTATTTAATTTAGGGTTTGCATGTATATTATCAACAATTTATTTGATAATTCAGTTAGCAAGTAGCAAGAATGAAAGCTCTTTATGAATTGCTTCATCAATGGATACCTTTGTGCTCCAATTCACATGATTTTCAATGCCTTTGTTTACTATTGAGGGGCTATTTATTTGTTTGTTTGTAAAATACATATATTATAGGAATATAGAGTTGTTGGAATGTATGTAGTTAGAAACATGAGTTTTTTGGTTGGATGCAAATCAAATGCATTGAAACTAAACAAATAGAGACGACATTGTACTTGAAGATGTAATTATTGCACGTTATGTAGTTGATAAGATTTATGCTATACAACTAATGATGACTTAGGAGAATATGCATAGCATCCATGGGAAGGACATCAAATGAAATATTGCTTTTTATAACTAATGAATTGGATCGGAACTAGACAACACTTAGTAATATATATGGATGCTTGTTTCATCCATATCACATGCAAAAGAATTGGATTTTTCTCTTATGTAAGCTCCTTTAAAGGTATCATTCATGTTACTATCACCATTTATGACTAATATGTACCTTATGTCCTTATACAGTGCATACAATCAAAATCAGTTATTGTGTTTTTAAATCTCAAAAGTGGATGAGTGTAACAGCTCAAACTCTTAACCATTGAGATATTATTCGCTTTGGCTTAAGGGCCTCATGGTTTTGTCCTGTTAGTGTAACTTCCAAGGAGATCACCCATCCCAGGATTTCTCTAGGATGAACACGCTTAACTACAAAGTTTCTTAATGAAATATCAACAATTATACCAAAAGATGCCGGGATGTTTAAGAGTTTAGCTTCTTTTACTTAAGGGGTAAGTAACTGACGTTCTTGTCAGCTTCTTTATCCCAAAATCATCCACTAGACAGATATGATTCTAGATGTGACCCATACAAGTTCAAGTGGTGACTTCCGCCATGTATCACTTTGTTCTATACGTGGTTCAAGAGGTAGCTTCCATGGTGTAGCACTTTGTCTTATATAACACTTAGTTCTCATCTTCTAACTGGTGTATTCCTCTAATATCATTTGTAACAGTCAAAACTTTTAACTATCGAGATATTGTCTTCTATGACCTAAGAGCCTCATAGCTTTGTTCTGTTGATGTAACTTCCTAGGAGGTTACTCATCCTAGGATTTCTTCGGGATGAGCACGCTTAAATGCGAACAATTATACCAAACGGCGCATCGATGTTTAAAAGTTTAGCTTCTTTTATTCAAGGGGTTTCATAAATGAGAATATAAAATGTATCTCATAACATGTAACTATGAAGGGTTGTCATCAAGAACCAAAGTAATATCATCAACCAAAAGCTCATTATCGATCATATCTCAAACTCGGCTTCTTTTTGGGTCAATGAAGTTAGGCTTCTTTTGATCTATCAAAACTTTTATTTGAGGGAATTGTTCCATAGCATAATTTTTCTGGTAGCACGTTAAATAAGCTATAGTTGAAGTAGAGGGCCCATCTCTTGCAATGTATTGCAATGGTCTCGACTAAAGCTTGGGAACTGGGCTAACAAGAACAAATGCTTCAAAAATCTTTTCATATCTATGTCGAACAAGTGCCAAACATGACATATTTTCCACTAGTTCCGACACTTATCAAACATGCTATAAATTGTGTCTACTATATTTTATTCCAAAATTAGAGTTGACCACAATTATGTGATGCCTCAACATGGCCAAAAAATGCATCGACATAGATTGGACACACATAAACTATCCTTTAATAAAATTTCAATTCAGGTGGACGATCATTGGGTGTCTTTGTGCTATGTTTCTTGGGTAAAATTAAAGATATATCAATGCGTTCATATTTTGTGTCGTTATTTTTAAGAGTAGATTTTCATGGTGTGTGATTTTTTTATGGATTATGGCATTGTTCTTAGGTAATGCAATGTTAAGATCATGTATAATAATTAATGCTATTGTTGTTGTGTTCTTCAGGAATATGTGCACTTAATGAAATTTTGAAATGTAATTGTAATTAAACTAACATAGTTTTTCTTTTGTTGATCCTTAATTTTTTTTTTGTGATGCATATAATATTACCTTATTGTGTATTGCCTTTTGTTAATAAATATTTACATTGGGTGTCTTGATTACGCATTTTGTATTAATGATTAAAAAAACATTATATTCATGGTGTGTCATTCTTGCATTTCATGGTTTTGTTGTCTCGTTGTCTCTGTATTGTGCTCATGTCTCATGTCACTTTCCACACTTCATAGGGAGTAAGTCTTTGCTTATTTGGCCGTGCAGGACCAGTAGTCACTTTGGATCGGAGGTTTCCAACCTGACTTAGTTTATCATGCCAGTCTTGAGGAAAATTAACAACACACCTTGGTACTCTAGTTCTCTTAGAGAACTTAGTTTTTGTGTTAATTTCGCTGCATTAAGTTTTAGAATTATATATTATGTATTTTTTGTTTTGTCTGAATGTGTTGAAATCAGGGATTTGAGAGGGAAAATCATAATTTTATTATACAACATCATCCCTATTTATAGATCTATACAAGAGGTCTTACTATGGAAACAAATAACTACATAATAATGAATAATTGTTGTGATATAATCATTTCTAAATTGGATGTCTAGCTATGGAAGGTACTAAATGTGAGTCAAGAGAGCTTCCCACGGATCTCTATCCTAAGCCGTTGGATTCATACAGGAACTAGGGGCTGAGATTTGACACTCCCCCTCAAGCTAGAGAATATAGATAGTCATTCTAAGCTTGACAATCATTTTGAGAAAGGTAGAGCTGTCTAATCTTTTGGTAAGGATATTTATAAGTTGATCTTTAAATGATATATGGTTGATACATATTAGACTATGGTCTAATTTTTCTTTAATAAAGTGTCTGTCCACTTTTATGTGCTTGGTTCTGTCATACTGGACTGGATTGTGGGCTATGCTGATTACTGATTTGTTGTCACAATGTAGCTTCATGGGATCGTTCCACTTGATCTTTAGGTCTTTTAGAATCACCTTGATCCATAGTAACTCACATATTTCTAGGGCCATATCTCTATATTCTGCTTCTGCCCTTAATCGTACAACCACATTTTGTTTCTTGCTTCTCTATGTAACTCGGTGCCCTCTAAGAAATGTGCAGTATTCAGAGGTAGATCTTCTGTCTATTAGTGATCCTGTATAATCAACGTCAGTGTATGCTTCTAGGGTTATTCCGTGATCTCTTCTAAATAGAATCCATTTCCCTGAGTTTCCCTTAAGGTAATGTAGTATTTTATGTAATGCTTGCATATGTGTTTGTTTTGGATTTTGCATAAACTGATTGACCATACTTACAACAAATATCTGGTTTAGTCTGGGAAAGATAGATCAATTTTCCCACAAGTCTCTGGTGGTATGCACCCTTGTCTACATTTAGATTTTCTTTAGTTTACCCCCATTTGAGATTTGGTTCTACTAGTGTTGGTGTTGGCTTACATGTTAGTTTTCCTAGCTCTTTCAAAAGATCTTTAACGTATTTTTGCAGTGTGATGAAGATTCCTCTGCTGGAGTAAGCTACTTCAATTTCAAAAAAATATTTTAGCATACCAAGTTCTTTGATATCATATTCCTTGGTTAGATTTTTTCGTAGACATTCTCCTTTTCATTACTCCCAGTCAAGATAATGTCATCCACATACATTAATAGTATTGTAACTTCTCATGTGTAGGAGTGTTTAAAAAATAGTTTATGATCCCCTTAACTTTGTTTATACCCATTAAGAAGCATGAATTTAGAGAACCTTCGAAACCAGGCTCTTGGTGATTGTTTGAGCCCATATAGAGCCATTTTCAGTTTGCACACCTTGTAACCTCCAAAATTTTTCTTAAATCCTGGTGATATTTCCATAAATATCTCTTCTTTCAATTCCTCATGTAGGAATGTATTTGTTATGTCAACTGCTATTGAGAATGAGATTCTGACAGTGTTCATCTTGGCTACGGGTGGAAAGGTTTCCTGGTAGTCAATGCCATATGTATGAGTTTACCCTTTCGCCACTAGTCTTGTCTTGTTTCTTTTTAGTGTACCATCAGCTTTGTATTTTACAGAGAACACCCATTAACAGCCGACTGATTTTTTTTCCTATCGGTTGGTTGATGATCTCCCATGTGTTATTCTTTTCTAGGGCTTGCATTTCATATTTCATTATATTTTTCTAATTTTCATCGGATAAGACCTCAGAAATATCATTAGGAATATAAATATCATCTGGTGTAATCAGGAAGTTTTTGTACAGGGAGGAAAAATTATTGAATGATATAGAGTTGGTTATAGGATATTAGGGAGGTGGTGAGCTTACCTTATTTTCAGGGGATGATTCAAATTCTTTGATCTGCTTCGAAGCACAATTTGAACTTGTACGCCTGGAGTATACATTCTCAAATCTAAGGATAGTTTTGTCTTCAGCTTCCCTATTTTGAATTTCAGGAGGGCCAAGCATATTTTCATCATATTCCTCTTTTTCAGTCTCCCCCTAATGGTGAGATTTGGTAAAGTAGGAATTTTGTTCATCAAAAGTGACATTTTTGGATACACATGTTTTCTTTGTAGGGGATGATGACACTTGTAACATTTTTTGGTGGCAGAGTATCCAATGAAGATATATTTGAGTGCCCTTGGATCTAGTTTTCCTCTGTTCTAGTTGTGAATGTGAACATAAGCAGTGCACCCAAAGATTCTGGGTGTAAGGTTATTATGTGTTCAAAACTCGAGGTAAAAGGAGGACAAAATATTCATTGGAGCTTTCAGCCCCAAGGTTTTTGAAGGTAATCGATTTATGAGGTAAGTGACAGTTAGGAGGGTTTCCCCCCAGTAGGATTTTGGTTTATTGTGGTGGAGTTGGAATGCACGAGTGGAGGCTAGGAGGTGACCATTTTTTCTTTTTGCAACATCATTTTGTTGTGGGGTGTGAATGCATGACTCGTGGATGATACCTTTACTCTGAAAATAGGAGTATAGGGTTTGTTTGAAGTAGTCTTTGGCCTTGTCAGAACGAAATTTCTTTATTTTAACCTCGATTGATTCTAGATCATGGTGTAAAAAATTGGAAGAATGATATTAACGTCAAATTTATTTTTAAGATGATATATCCAAGATACTCGAGTACAATCATCAATGAAAGATACAAACTAGCAAGCCGCAGAGATGTTGGGGATCTTTGAGGCTCCTCATATGTTACTATAAATGAGATAGAAGGGAGTATCACATCTCTTATTCTTGTTTGGAAAAGAGGTTCTTTTATATTTGATTAATTCACAAGTTTCACAATGAAAATTTTTATTTTTCAATTTATGAAAAGGTTTTGGATACATATGTTTCATGATCTCTAATGATGGATGTCCTAACCTGAAGTGATTAAGCCCTCGTTTGGTTCCCCTGGACTTTTTTTTTTCGTTTTTAAATAGAGGTATTAGAATGGAAATGCATAATTTTTTTCTTCTCGGTTCGACAAAAATACAGAGTTGTAGCAAAAGGTATTTTGAAAAAGTCGCGTAAATAAACATTAAATTAATAATTTTTTCACCGATTAAAATGGAAACTGAGAAATTACGACGAACCAAACGAGGCTTAAGCTAGATAGTAGATTTCTTGTCAACTAGGGATAACATAGAGTAGCTATTTTTAGATTTGTTCAGCTCTTCCAAGTAGTACAGTCCAGCTCTCTCCTTAGCAAATCCAATCGTCTTCCCCAATTACTGGTTCTGAAATAAGGAAAAGGTTGGTTTAAATAATGCTTGACAATTATGGTCATTGGTAAGTTTTTGTATGGATAATTGTGGTACATGGAGCACATTTTTTAGAGTGAGGGGTGAGGATAAGGGTATGCCTTCTTGGCCTTCTATTGTGTCAAAAGAACCATCAACAATGATGATTTTCTTGTCTATTGGGCAAGGATCATAATTGATGAAGTGAGTAGTGGAGTTTGTAATGTGATATGTGACTGCTGAGTCAATGATCCATACTCCTTTTAAATGATCATTGTTTAAAATTGCGTAATATGAGGCTCTCCTTGAGGCCCGCCTCTACGCAATTTCATTGAAAAATGCCTTGAGGCTTACTCCTCGAATATTTTTATGAGGCTTGCGCCTCAACTTGGCTGAGGTTTGCCTTAAGAAGCGCCTCACCTCGTTGGTGTGAGGCGGTACGCCTCACCCTACTTATATATGTTTTTTATTAAAACTTACCTAAATCCTAAACTAAAGACGTAAACAAATCATGTTCTAATGCACCCCCGAGCCACAACAACTTCCTCCCGACTACCTCGACCTCTAGCGTACCGCCTTCGTCGCAGCCACCACTTTCATAGCCATCGTTGGGGATCACTTGAAAACCGCACACCACCAACACCTCATCTAAAAATTTAGGAGTATTACTCTCATCATTATACTGATGATAAATATTTATGAAAGATGAAGATGACTAAAATAAATGATGGAGAAGCAGAGTGGGAGGCTTAGACTCCATAGGATGAGACAGAGGTAAAAACTTCCTCACTGATGACGATGTAGATGGTTTTTGAGTCATTGACAACTCTTGTAGCTTTCTTTAAGAATTAATTGTGGATAAGTAAGGAAGTGAGAGAGAAGGAATTTGAAGTTAAATTTGATGTTATATTATACTTTTATGCAATTCTAATATTTTCTGTTATTTTGCTTTTGGATTTCAATTCTATTTTATGCAATTTATTACTTGTCACTTTACATCATGTGCAATTTTTTTCCATATGTATGTTATTTTGTTATTTCATAGTTCAATAAAAAGCTAATATGTCATTCTTTAACATATTATTTTGGCATTATATAAAAAATCACTTTTAACCTTTATTTTCACTTCACAAAATTATTTGATTTTGAGGCTTACACCTCAAAACGACTTGAGGCTTACGCCTCGCCTCACGAATGGAAAACCCTTCAATATCCAATTGCGAAATTTTAAACTTTGCAAATGATTTCTAGAGGTATTTAATCCAGTGAATATGAGAAACTTACCTGAAAGTGCAAGAGAGGAAGATGCAAGTGGGTTTTCAAGGGATACCAGGAGTTGTTTGAGTTTGTCATTGTCTTCTTTATTGAGTTCTTTGAAGCTAGTCGGTGTTTCTGGGTTAGGCTGACTTGTTGTGCTGTTGGCATATGATGTGACTCTTTTCTCATTTCTTTGGTTCCACTCCTTGGGGGCTTTCCGTGTATCTTCTAGCATGTCTCCTTTATATGTCGTGACTTCTTGTAATAGCTACATATAAGAGAGTCTCTGTCTTTGAATTTTGCAGTCTTTACCTTTCTCCTTCCATGGTGCTTCTTTGGTTGTCATTGCTGAGCTTTGAACTACTTTTGGATCCAACATTACGCCTTGTCAGCTTCTTCAGTGCGGATGAGAGCGATGTTTTCATTCAGTAATGGCGTCTCCTCGTTGCCAAGGATCTGGATTCTTACTTGAGCAAGTTCTGCATTTAGTCCTGCAAGAAAATCACAAACTATATCTTTTTCAATAAAGTTTTTTAGAATAGCAGCATCTTTTGGAGACCTGGTTTCTATGCATCTATAGTGATCAAGTTCTTGTCATAGGTTTTATAGAAGAGTGGCATACTCCATTATGATCTTGCTTCCTTGTTTTGTTCTTCATACTTTGATTTTAATTTCAAAGATTTGAGCAGCATCCAATCTTTTGAAAATTTTGTCTGGCAGTATTCCATATATCATTTGTAGTGGAAAGGAACATAAAGGTATCACTAATTTCTGGAGTCATGAAATTCCATAACCATGACATAATCATAGAGTCCGCTTCATCCTATGCCCCAAAATTAGGTTTTCCTCCTTTTGGTCCTCCTCCAAGGAGGTGATGTATTTTTCCTTTCCCTTTTAAATATGTCATCACAAATTGAGACAATTTTAGATAATTTTTTCCCATTTAGGCTATGGGAAGGTTGCATGCTTTGGAGATCACCTCGTTCTTGGCGTATTATGGAATCTTCAAATTGATCAAAGCTCTGAGATGAATTTTCTTCAGACATTGTGGTATAACTAGATTACTTTTAATTATGTCAGCAATAAAGGTTGATTATATTAACAACAAAGGCTGATATTTATAGGGTTTTAATTAAATCAGGTCATTTGATTTGGTCTCACAGGTTTGGAAAATACCGTAATAAGATGGGGAGGTCTCATACGCTTGAGCTGGCTCATGCAATTCCGTCCCGCTAGCTTCCCAGTCTCGCAAGTTTCGTTCTACAACAGAAGACTATGTCTACGTCTTCCGTCGACAATGCTTCGTCCCACAAGATCGTGCGCAAGGCTTTGTCTTTCGTCAGCAAAACTCCATCCTGCGAGGTTGTCTGCGAGCCTCCTTTTGTCGGCAAGGCTTCGTCCTGTGAGATCGTCCGCGAGGCTTCCGTCAGCAAAGCTTCATCCCGCGAGGTCGTCCGCGAGGCTTCTTCTTTAGTTGGCAAGGTTCCTTCCGGTAAGGCTTCCGATAGTTTCCTCTTTACTTCCTTCGTGTCTCTGATAACATGTTGAAATCCTGGATTTGAGATGGAAAACCATAACTTTATTATACAACATCATTCCTATTTATAGATCTATCAAGAGGTCTTACGAAAGAAACAAATAACTATAGAATAATGAATAATTGCTGTAATATAATCCTTCCTAAGTCAGATGTCTAGCTATGGAAGGTACTCAATGTGAGTCAAGAGAACTTCCCATGGATCTCTATCCTAAGCCGTTGGATTCATACAGGAACTAGGGGTTGAGATTTAACAGAATGGTGTACTATTAATTTGAATTCATTCTCTAAGTATGAATTTCTCTTGGTAATTATTGTTCATTTTTGTTGCTTAATTAATTTCCCTCCATTAAGTTTTAGAATTAATTTTTGTGTTAATTTCGCTTACGTGTGCTGAATGACCTCTCTGTATTGCTTTACATGGCATTAACGTAGTTCCTATCGCTACAGGATTTGTTCATGACCTACTGCATGCTGTTCTTAGAACAGCAGTATCTTCATCTGTCTGGCCTTCTATATGTGACCGAGGAATTGAAATAACGGGCATTAGTAGAACTGCAAATTCTAGGCTTATGCACATTTTATGTGATAAAATCTATCCTAGCAGTCATGAAACTCCACTAAGGTTTGCTTATTATAATTCTTCAATTATATTTTCATTGTGCTTGGCTAATGTTTCTATGCTTATTTATGGACTTTCTAATCATTTAATTTCAGATTTTTACTGATATAAAATTTTTTGAAAATTGCTTAGTTTTTTTTATTGAATTTGTAAAGCAGGACAGTTTTAGTTATCGGCTGAGTAATTCTCTTTCATGATGGACAGACATAATGTTTTTTTCTTATGCAGCAAGGTGATCTTTTGAGTATGTCATGCTGGTGCTTGACAATTCCTTGACATGTGATTTGTCCATTCTCTTGGCAACTCCCTCTCTCAGGGATATCTAGTGATTTATTCAGTAGCAGGCTCAACATCCCTTCACCGCAAAATGGATGGATGGCTTTTCCTAGGGCAACGCTCCTAAACGCGAGTCTCCATCTCCATGACATAATAAAATGGAGATATGGAATGTTGTAGATTGTTCTAGAAAATGGAATGCATATATATCAGAAATTAAAAATTGGAGTCATTTTTTTGCATGATCCAATGCTCTCCGCTTAATGTTCTGACCTCATTATCTTCTACCTTTTCTAGAGGACACTTCTCTCTTTGTTTTGCCTCTGCTCTTCCTGTAGACAGCAGTTATAATTATTTTTCTTGTTTCCTGGATTGCTATTCCCTGTTTCTTTGACTGGTAATTCGTGGCAGCACAGGCAAAACACAATTCAAAGCATTTTTGGGATCTTCAAGTGGGAAGGCATCCAATAATTAGTTGTCCTTTGCCTTCAGATAGACCGGGCTAGGTGTATAAAACATTGTTCCATCCCTGTTATAAGATATAGTTTATTAAGCCCGAACTAATCCCATATTGTGAGTACGCTTTGAAACTCCTAGAACAAATCCCCGAGATAACCATAACTAGGATTTCACGTGGTGAAAATGGCAAAGCCGATGGGCTGGCAAAACTGGCTAAAGAAATGACAAATTTTTAAGAGGATCCAATCATTATAATAATTCATAATAGACATGCATTGGCCCCGGCCTCCTTACAAGAAGAGGAGGGAAAAGAAACACCTGAGAGCTTGCATATATCAGATGAGAATGACTGGAGGGAACCATTCATTACATATTTTAAAGAGGGTTGATTACCGAAGGATAAATCTACCACCTCGCAAATATCTAAGAGAGCGTTAAGATATGCTTACGTAAATGACGCACTATATCATAGATCGTTTGACCAAATGTGGCTACGATGTATGGGTCCTGATAAATCCCAAAAAGTCATAATTGAAGTCCATGAAGGATTGTGCGGTGCACACCAATCTGGATCAAAAATGAAAATTAAAATCAAACGTATGAGATATTGTTGGTATATTATGGTTAATGATTGTCTTAATTATGCTAAGAAATGTCATCAATGTCAGGTGCATGCCGATATTATACACCGACCACCTTAACCTGCTACATCCTACAGTATCATCTTCGTCATTTGAAAGTTGGGGTACCGATATAATTTGTCCTATAGAACCATGCTCCTCTTTAGGACATCGGTTCATCCTTGCTGCCACAAATTACTTCTCAAAGTGGGCTGAAACAATTCCCCTACGAGAAGTTAAAGCGGACAATGTGATGAAATTCTTCCGAAATAATATAGTCTATCGTTTTGACGTACCGCGTAGAATTATATCAGACAACAGTACCGCTTTTAAAAGTACCAAAATTTATCGATTTATAGAGCGCCATAAGATAGACTGGCTATTTGTCGATATATAACCAAAGAGCTAATGGTTTGGCCGAAACATTTAACAAAACTTTGGTTAAGCTGCTCAAGAAAATTCTCTCTAAAAATAAGAGAGAATGACACCATATATTAACATAAGCTTTATGGGCATATTACACAACCCATAAGACTGCGACACAGGCTAGCCCGTATTCTCTGGTCTTCAGAATAGAAGCGATATTACCTCTCAAGATAGAGTTACCCTCGCTTCTTATTGCTATACAATACGAACTAACCCGAGAAGAGAATGATCTTTTAAGGTTGGAATAACTTGAAGCTTTAGATGAAATTTGACTTCAAGCCCAACAAAATCTAGAAATTTATAAAGCGCGTATGACTAGGGCCCATGAGCGAATAGTCTGTCCTAGAAGCTTCAAAGAAGGTTAGCTTGTAGTAGTTTGTAAAAAACCCATAATCCCCCATCGCCGAGTTGATGATAAATTCGACCCAATATGGGAAGGGCCCTTCATTATCGAAAAGATATATGTAGGAGCCTACCAACTTATAGATATTTTTGGTCAAAGGCCTATGCTACCAATTAATGGCTAATATCTGAAGAAATACTACACATAACCTCTCAATTGATAGATTATTATGATGAAAACTCTTCATGTAATACATGAGACAATTTATATATATCTCCCTATAAGGAAGGGGATGATATTTAATCACTCCTATAACAATAAGAGACGATTTATACATATTCCTACAATGCAGGATGCAAATTTATAACTAATCCTGCAATACATGAGGCAATTTATATATCTCCATGCAAGATAAAAGATAATATTAATCTCTCCTATAACAATAGGTGACGATCAACATATATTCCTATGATACATAATGTAAGTTTACATATTCTCTTGCAATACAAGGAGCACTTGACATACACCCTTCTGAAATATAAGAGTCAATTTTATCTATATAATCCCATAAGGTAGAAGATACCTTATACTCCCTCCTGTAATACAGGAGGCAATTTTTATAAAAATATCCCTTTATCAATCAGTGTAAGGGAATCATGAGACTGCATATTGACTTAATGATTTATCATTATAGTTAACTGCTAAAGTTTGTCACGCTCACAAACCTAAGGGTTGAGCTAAAATTCATTGGTTCAATAAGCCTAAGGGCTGAACCTCTAAGTCTTTTAAGCTCACAGACCTAAGGGTCGAGCTAAAATCTATTGGTTCAATAAGCCTAAGGTCGAACCTCTAAGCTTTTTATGCTCACAATCCCTAAGGGTTGATCTAAAATCTATTGATTCAATAAGCCGAAGAGCCAAACTTTTAAATCATTTATGCTCACAAACATAAGGGTTGAGCTATAAAAAAAGAAAGAAAAAGAAGATAAACTATAAAATTAATGTAGAATTATAAATAAATATATGCATAAGTACCAGGAAGGTAGTAGTGAGGTTGTTAAAGTTTGAATTGAATGTTGCTGATATGTTGCCTAACTCTAAACAAACGATCCTGCAACATCGCTCGCTGCTCCTATGCAAACTCCAACCGACGACGCGCCGATTCAAACTCTGTGGAAAAGACAATTTACCCTCCAAATGCTCGACCTCAACAGCTATCAAAGAAAAGTCCTATGTATGGGTAGCCGCTGCTCTTACCTCTTGACGTCTCGCTAGAAGAGCTCTCTCCCTTAGTTTCAAAACTCTGAGCTCAGCTTCTATGCCCATAAGCACAATCTACACCCTAAAAATGTCCCGCTAACAATGCTCTAAAGTCTGTAATCTAAAATCTAGATCAAGGCGATCTATCCTCATCCTATCCCAAGTGGCTCTGGTCTCAGCCTCTAAATCATCAAAAATCATTTAAGACAATCTCTGAGAAGTTTAGTCTAGATGAAGAAACCCAAACTCAACAGTGCGACATGAAATCTCACACATCTGTAAAAGGTTATCTCGAAGACCGCAGGAGGAAGCAAAGTCCAAAAGTAAGCAGACCTCCATGTGAAAACTTGACAAATCTAGTAAAGTGTTGAGGTCCACTCGCCGTAATAAAACTCGTAGTGCTGTAACAGCATACTGCATTCCCCTCGGCCACCGCCGATTGAAAGAGCGACGAGCTCGGAACACTGATCTTGACTCGAAATATGAGAGCTCTAGACCTAGAACATGAAGGAAAGAGTTATCATTGAGAAATATTTATATATAAAATATGATAACAAATGTTAATTTGAAATAAGAAAATACCTGAGGAATGAAAGTCCTCTGCAAAAGCTACAGATTAACAACCAATTAAGTGAGAAATAATGCCTGGTGAAGACCCCCCTGAGGAGCAACCTGAGACCACTTGAGTCAAGTAAGGGTGGGTGATCAGCTCCGTTATGGTGTCATCAGCATTACTCCTGGGTAGTAACTGGGTAGAGCCACTACGAGTATACTGAGCAACAGGTGAAAGCCCTCCCAAAGAGCCACTAATGACTACTCAAGTGAGATATGAAAAAGTAAGAGATGAAACAAGCTGCTCCACTAAAAGTTCACTAGGACCACCGACAATGAGATCCATAAAAAATACTGGTTGTCACCTACAAACATATATTAAAGGGAAGTGAAAGGAGAGAAATAATAATAAATAAAGGCCATTAAATAAATAAGCATATAAGAAATATTTACCTCTAACTTTACCAGAAGCACCAGAAGTAGTGATTGCGATATGTGGGATCTGAGTGCCTGAGTGATCTTCTATGTGCAGGTCACCTGATGATGGGTGATGTGAAGGGCTACCTATGCCCAATGCCGGACTCGAACTGGTGTGATGAGCTGGTGGAGCAGGTGTAAGTCTGCTAGGCTGTAGCCCAAGAGAAAACTTACCACCTGAGTGAAAAAAGTCAATATATTCATTATTTAATCAATTAATATAAAAATAAATAAAATACATTAATTCCTTTCATTCGTATGAGAAAACTTATATGGGCCCGGAGAATTATGTGCAATGTCCAGGCAAATTGCTTTTAAGGGAGAAGAGATAGGAAGAGTGTGAGGAGTGTCCTATATATCAACAAGAGCATGCCAGGATGCTGAAAAATGAACAAAGAAATTATATTAAAATATGACATGATATTTAAATTTAACATATAATACCCAATCGAGGTAAGTGTGTAACCTGTCTACTCGTACGAAGTCCTGCTCCTGGGTCGACCCCTCTCTACAGAAGAAGTCGGCAAGGGGGCTACAAACATTAGAATTTAATAATGTATGTGTGTATGAGAGGATATATATAATAATAATAATAATAATAATAATAATAATAATAAAATAGTAATAAATAAAATAACAATACTAGTATACTTACCAGGGCAATCATGCATATAAGTAGGCTTAGGATACCTCTTTCGCCTTTTTTCTAACACTCTATAAGACTATGTTCGTGCAGGAGTGTAATCCCTCAAGCTTGATGAATGCCTCGGTTGGTCACTGCCCTTGATCCTCTTACTATATCTTTGAATGCCTAGCTCAAAAAAGGAGAAAAATGTGTATCGAATCCAGAGTAGGCGCAAGTGTGAAATGCCGGTAAGAGCATCTGTAGGTGCTATATAAAAGCGAGAATCCGTCCCAAATCGAAGGAGAAAACCCCAAGTCATGGAGGTCACATTAAGATAAGCTGAAAACGAAAGAGAGCTCAAATAGCGATGATCTGTCACCCCAGGAAGTGCTAGAAGTCCATCTAAGGTAGTGACCTGAACAAAATCAAACTGTTGCGCTGCTCTGTTGACTGTTGGGGTTATACCCCTCCGAGACTATAGAGCAATCTCTCTTGTAACAAAGCCATCCAGGTCTCATGTTGACAAAGTAAGAAGCGATAGGCGCAAAGCCGCTCCTGGAAAGCAAAGTAGGTTTGCCCATCTCTGTCAAAGAATCTAACATTGAAACTCCTAAACTCCGAGAGAGTAAATCTCCAACTGGAGACTTATAAACCAGTCTAAAATGGCCGGTCATGTGTAAGGGTGCAAAGAAAAACAATCTGATCTGGGCCCTGTCTGTAGTTGAGATCGCCTCGACTAACTGGATTAATAGGGGGAAAAGGTGATCTGAATTGTGGCTTGGTAAATCAGTGCAACTGAAAGCTCCCTCTATGTGTATATGCACCCATCCATGAACATAATGCCACGGTACCTCAACCACACGCTGTCAACGACCATAAGAGGTAGAAATTTGTCCAAAATCGTAGTATATCTGAGCAAGTGCAGCTGGGGCTAAAGAAACCTGTATCCCACTAGCAATCAGGCTGACCATCAAAAGTGTACTGGGACGAAAGGATCTGTCCTGACTCGGAAAGACAAAATTGCACAATCAAGTAGCCATAAAAGCTACCAAAGAAGTCTCATCTGAAATCTCCTTAACGGTAACTGGCCGAACTCCTGCTGCTGAACCAGGCTCAAAAAACTCAGCTGAAGCCTGCTCGCTATACTGAAGATCTGTGCCAAAGGGATAATGGGGATGAGCAACCAATAATACATGTCTTCTAGAGCAATACTCTCCATCCAAATACCCAAAGAAACTGCAGTCACATGGCGGTGACCTCTATGTCTCCGAAGGCGATAGTACTGTGCTAAACTCTGGTGATGACCATTTGAGTAAGCAAACTCTCCCCGTCTCGAGTGACCAGCTTGCCGACGCCTGAACAAGTCGTAGTCCTGAGGAATGCACTCATAAGGAATGCCCAAAGTAGGTAAGCTAGAAATCAACTACAAATCTCAAAGGGTAATCATCATCTCGTTCGGTCCAATGCAACAAGTGTTTGTGGTACTATTCCAGTGCTCCGCTAGTGCTTGAAGCTAGGAGTACGAAACCTAACTATAATCAAACAATGAGGCATAAATGGCTCCGTAGATGCCTGCCTGCTGAACTACCTTTTGATGAGCTCTCAGGACGTATCAAGCCCAAAAAAAAGATAACCCTTCAGCATACTGAAAGACCTCCCAAATATCAAGTTTTTCAATCTCATGACGAGATAAGCTGTAACTCAACAGTTTGATGACGAGATAAGTGTTTGTGATACTATCACTATGATGGTAGGTCTTTAGATCAGATCGTCGAGGGCTTGAGTTATGAAGCTCAGGATGTGTTACAACCTATTACAGATATTGCAGTGCGGACCGATATCATCAGATTGTTGAGTTACAACTTATCTCATCATGAGATTGAAGAACAATAGCATGATTCGATATTTGAGAGACCTTTCAGTATGCTGAAAGGCTATCTTTGTTGGGATTGATACATCCTGAGAGCTCGCCAAAAAGTACTTCAGTAGGTAGGCATATACGGAGCCATTTATGCTTCATTGTTTGATTATAGTTGACTTTCATATTCCTGTCTTCAGGCACTAACGAAGCACTGGGATAGTACCACAAACACTTGCTGGATTGGACCGAACGAGATGACGATTGTTCAGCTTACGTACTTTGGGCATTCCTTACGAGGAGTGCATTCCTAATGACTACGATTTGTTCAGGCGTCGACCAGCTGGTCAACTGAGACGAGGAGAGTTTGCTTATTCAAATGATCTTCACCAGAGTTTAGTCCATTACTATCGCCTTCAGAGATAGAGAGGTCACCGCAGTGTGACTGCAGTTTCCTTGGATAGTTGGATTGAGAGTTTGTTGCTCTAGGAGACATGTATTGTTGGTTGCTCAGCCCCATGATCCCTTTAACATTGATCTTTAGTATAGCGAGCAGGCTTCAGCTGAGTTTTTTGAGCCTGGTTCAGTAGCAGGAGTTCAGCCGATTATCATTAGGGGGTTCAAGAGGAGACTTCTTTGGTAGTTTTTGTAGTCACTTGGTTGTGCAGTTTTGTCTTTTCGAGTCAGGACAGATTTTTTCGTCCCATTACACTTCTGATGACCAACCTGATTATTAGTGGGTGACAGGTTTCTTTAGCCCCGACTGCACATGCTCAGACATACTATGGTTTTGGACAGATTTCTGCCTTTTATGGTCTTCGACAGCGTGTGATTGAGGTACCGTGTCATTATGTCCATGGATGGGTGCATATACACATAAAGAGAGCTTTCAGTTGCACAGAGTTATCAAGCCACTATTCAGATCACTTCTTCCCTCTATTGATCCAGTTAGCTAGGGCGATCTCAGCTACAAATAGGGTCCATATCAGATTATTTTTTTTGCACCCTTACACGTGGCCGGCTGTTTTAGACTGATTTACAGGTCTCCAGTTGGAGATTTACACTCCCGGAATTTAGGAGTTTCACTGTTAGATTCTTTGACAGAGAGGGGCAGACATATTTTGCTTTTCAGGTGAGACTTTACGCCTATTATTTCTTACTTTATCAGCATGAGACCTGGATGACTTTGTTAATGAAGAGATTGCTCTATAGTCTTGGAGGGGTATAACCCTAATAGAGCAACGTGACAGTTTGACTTTGTTCATGCCACTCCCTTAGATGGACTTCCAGCACTTCCTAGGGTGACAGATCATCGCTATTTGAGCTCTCTTTCATTTCCAGCTTGTCTTGAGTTGACCTCCATGACTTGGGTTTTCTCCTTCGATTTGGGACGGGTTCTCGCTTTTACATGACACCTACATATGCTTCTACCGGCATTTCACACTTGCGCCTACTCTGGATTCGACACACCTTTTCCTCCTTTTTTGAGTTAGGCATTTAAAGATATAGTAGGAGGATCAAGGGCAATGACCAACTGAGGCATTCGTCAAGCTTGAGGGATTATACTTCCGTACATACAGAGTCTTATAGAGCGTCTGACAAAAGACGAAAGAGGAGCCCTGAGCTTACTTATAGGCATGGTTGCCTTGGTACGTATATTAGTATTATTATTTTATTTATTATATATATCCTCTCATACACATATACATAATTAAATTCTAATGTTTGTAGCCCCCTTGCTTTGGCGTAGATCAACTTCTCCTTCTCTAGAGAGGGGTCGACCCAGGAGCAAGGCTTCGTACGAGCAGACAGGTTACACATTTATTTCGATTGGTTATTATATGTTAAATTTAAATATCATATCATATTTTTATATATTTTCTCTGTTTACTTTTTAGCATCCCAGCATGCTCCTGTTGATATACAAGACACTCTCCGCACTCTTCATGTCTCTTCTGCTTTAGAGGCAGTTTGCCTGGATATTGCCATACTTTTCCGGGCCCATATGAGTTTCCTCATACGAATGAAAGTATTTATGCGTTTTATTTATTTATTTTTATATTAATTAATTAAATAATGAATATCTTGGCTTTCTTTCACTCAGGTGATAGGTTTTCTCCTAAGCTACAGCTTAGTGGACTTACACCTACTCCATTAGCTCATTACACCAATTCGAGTCCGGCATTGGGCATAGGTAGCCCTTTACATCACCCGTCATGGGGTGACTTGCACATAGGAGATCACTCAGGCACTGAGATCCCACATATCGCCATCACTGCTTTTGGTGCTTTTGGTGTTGTTTTAGGTAATTATTTCTTTTATGCTTATTTATTCAATGGCCTTATTTGTTATTATTCATCTATTTTCACTTCCGTTTAATATATGTTTGTAGGTGACAGACCAGTGTTTTTTATGGATCACACTGTTGGTGGTCCTATTGGACTTGCAGTGGAACAGGTTGTTTCGTCTCCTATTTTTTCAGATTCCACTTGGGTAGTCGTTGGTGACTTGTTGGGAGGGCTTTCACCTGATGATCTGTGTACTCGTAGTGGCTCTACCCAGTTACTACCCAGGAGTGATGCTGATGACACCACAATGAAGCTGATCACCCAACCTTGACTCAAGTGGTCTCAAGTTGCTCCTCAAGGGGATCATCACCAGGCGTTACTTCTCACTTAAGTGGTTGACAATCTATAGCTTTTGTAGAGGACTTTTATTCCTCAGGTATTTTTTTATTTCAAATTAGCATTTCTTATCATATTGTATATATAAATATTTCTCAATGATAACTCCTTCCTACATGTTCTTGGTCTAGAGCTCTCATATTTCGAGTCAAGATCAGTGTTCCGAGCTCGACGCTCTTTTAGTCGGTGGTGGTCGAGGGGAGTGCATTATGCTGTCACAGAGCTACGAGTTTTACTACAACGAGTGGACCTTGACGCTCTACCATACTTATCTAGTTTTCATATGGAGGCCTGCTTACTTTTGGACTTTGCTTCCTCCTACGATCTTCGAGATAGCCTTTAGCAGATGTGGGAGATTTCCCGTCGCACTGTTGAGTTCGGGTTGCTTCAGCTAGACTACATTTCTCAGAGATTGTCTTACATGATTCTTGTTGATTTAGAAGCTGAGGCTCGAGCTGCTTGGGATAGGATGAGGAGAGATCACCTAATCTAGATTTTGGATTACAGACTTTGCAATAGTGTCAGCGGGACATTTCTAGGGAGCAAATTGTGCTTTTGGGCATAGAAGCTGAGTTCAGAGTTTTGAAACTGAGGGAGAGTTCTTCTAGCGAGATGTCAACAGGTTAGAGCAGAGACTACCCATACCGTGAAGGACTTTTTCTTTGATAGCTGCCGAGGTTGAGCATTTGGAGTTTAGTCTTTTTCCACAGAGGAGTTCGACTCGGCTCGCCATCGGCTAGAGTTTGCATAGGAGCAACGAGCGATATTTCAGGATCGTTTGTTCAGAGTTATACAACAGATCAACAACATTCAATTCAGACTTTGACAGCCACTCTACCACTTTCTTGGTACTTATGCATGTATTTATTTATAATTCTGCATTTATTTTGTAGTTTCTCTCTCTTTTTTTTTTATCTCGACCCTTAGGTTTGTGAACATAAACGATTTAGAAGTTTGGCCCTTAGGCTTATTGAACCATTGAATTTTTGTCAACCCTTAGGTTTATGAGCATAAGATGTTTAGAGATTCGATCCTTAGGCTTGTTGAACCTGTATATTTTATTTCTCAACCTTTTAGGTAGGTTGATGAAAATAAAGCTCGACCCTTAGGTTTGTGAGCTTGAAGGATTTTTTTCTTAAATTTGGCCCTAGCTTATCGAATCAATGGATTTTAGCTTGACCCTTAGGTTTGTGAGTTTAAAAGACTTAGAGGTTCGGCCCTTATGCTTATTGAATCAATAAATTTTAGCTCGACCTTAGATTTGTGAGCATGAAAAACTTCAGTAGTTAATTATAATGATAAATCATTAAGTCAATATGTAGTCTCATGATTCCCTTATATTATTTGGTAAAGGGCTATTTTTTATAAAAATTGTCTTCTGTATTACAGGAGGGAGTGTAAGGTATCTTCTACCTTATGAGATTATATAGATAAAATTGCATCCTGTATTTCAGGAGGGTGTATGTAAAGTGCTCATTGTATTGCAAGAGAACATGTAAACTTATATCCTGTATTGTAAGAATATATGTTGATCGTCTCCTGTTGTTATAGGAGAGATTAAATATTATCTTCTACCTTGCGGGAATATATATAAATTGCCTCATGTATTACAAGAGTTATAAATTTGCATCCTGCATTGTAGGAATATGTATAAATCATCTCCTATTTTATATGAGTGATTAAATATCACCCCTTTCCTTATAGAGAGATATATAAATTGTCTCATGTATTACAGGAGGAGCTTTCATCATAATATTATGTCAATTGAGAGGTTATGTATAGTATTTCTTTAGATATTGATCATTAATTGGTAACATAGGCCTTTGATCAGAAATTTTATAAGTTGGTAGGATCCTCCATATATCTTTTCAATAATGATGGGCTGATGCATTTAGATTTTTTTGCCTTTTCTAAAGATAGTTGTTTTCTTATCTTATTTTGTTCTCAAAGTTATGTCTTAATTTTATAAAAGTAAGATTTGTTTCTCTTGATTGATTTCTCTTTGTGCCTCGCTCTAATTTGTTTACGTCATGGGCCCTTCCCATATTGGGTCGAATTTACCACCGACTCGGCGGTGGGGGATTATGGGTCTTTTACGAACTACTACAAGTTCATTTTCTTTGAAGCTTCTAGGACGAACCATTCGCTCATGTGTCCTAGTCATATGCGCTTTATAAATTTCTAGATCTTGTTGTGCTTGAAGTCTAATTTCATTTAAAGCTTCAAGTTCTTCCAACCTTAGAAGATCATTATCTTCTCGGGTTAGTTCGTATTGTATAACAATACGAAGCGATAGTAACTCCACCTCGAGAAGTAATATCGCCTCTGTTCCAAAGACCAGAGAATATGGGGTAGCTTGTGTCGCATTCTTATAAGTTGTGCGATCTGCACATAAAGCTTCTGTTAATTTATCGTGCCATTCTCTCTTATTTTTATAGAGAATTTTCTTGAGCAGCTTAATCAAAGATTTGTTAAATGTTTCGTCCAAACCACTGGCTTTTAGGTTATATATTGATGAATAACGCCAGTCTATCTTATAGCGCTCTATAAATCGATAAATTGACACTTTTAAAGACGGCATTGTTGTTTGATATAATTCGATGCGGTACACCAAAACAATAGACTATGTTATCTCGGAAGAATTTCATCATATTGTCCGCTTTAACTTCTCGTAGGGGAAATGCTTCAGCTCACTTTGAGAAGTAATCTGTGGCAGCAAGGATGAACCGATGTCCTAAAGCGGAGCATGGTTTTATATGACCAATTATATTGATACCCCAACTTTCAAATGACCAAGATGCTACTGTAGAATGTTGCGGGTTAGGTGGCTGGTGTATAACATCGGCATGCACCTGACATTGATGACATTTCTTAGCATAGTTAAGATAATCCTTAACCATGCTAGGCCAACAATATCCCATGCGTTTGATTTTAATTTTCATATCTGGTCCGGATTGGTATGCACTGCACTATCCTTCGTGGACTTCAATTATGACTTTTTGGGATTCATCAGGACCCAGACATCGTAGCCACATTTGGTCAAACAATCTATAATATAGTGCGTCATTTACGTAAGCATATCTTAACGCTCTCTTGGATATTTGCATGGTATCAATTATATTGATACCCCAACTTTCAAATGACCAAGATGCTACTGTAGGATGTTGCGGGTTAGGTGACCGGTGTATAACATCGGCATGCACCTGACATTGATGACATTTCTTAGCATAGTTAAGATAATCCTTAACCATGCTAGGCCAACAATATCCCATGCGTTTGATTTTAATTTTCATTTTTGGTCCGGATTGGTGTGCACCGCACTATCCTTCGTGGACTTCAATTATGACTTTTTGGGATTCATCAGGACCCAAACATCGTAGCCACATTTGGTCAAACAATCTACGATATAGTGCGTCATTTACGTAAGCATATCTTAACGCTCTCTTGGATATTTGCAAGGTGGTAGATTTATCCTCAGGTAATCTATCCTCTTTGAAATATGTAATGAATGGTTCCCTCCAGTCATTCCCATCTGATATATGCAAGCTCTCGTGTGTTTCTTTTCCCTCCTCTTCTTGTAAGGAGGCTTGGGCCAATGCATGTATATTTTGAATGATTATAATGATTGTATCCTCTTAAAATTTATCATTTCTTTAGCCAGTTTTGCCAGCGCATCGGCTTTGCCATTTTCACCACATGAAATCCTAGTTATGGTTACCTTGGAGATTTGTTCTAGGAGTTTCAAAGCGTACTCACAATATAGGATTAATTCAGGATTATTAATGTTAAAAGCACCTGCTATTTGCTTAATTATAAGTTGAGAATCTCCATATATATGGAGTCTCTGAATTTGCATATTAATTGCAAGCTCAAGACTTGCAATTAAAGCTTCATGTTCAGCTTCATAGTTAGTGCGATGTTCTATTAAGCTATATGAGTTTCGCAGATGGGAGTTTAGGTGGTCGGGTTGGTTTTATTGATGAAGCTCCATCAAAATAGAGCTCCTATTTATGTAGATGTATTCTCCATCCACCTTGAGTATCTGCTCATCTTGCAGCTCGTTGTTAAGTGGAGAACTTACAGGTAAAGGATGTGCAACAAGAAAATACGCTAGTGCCTGTCCTTTAACAGCCTTCTATGGGATGTCGGTTATATCAAATTGCATTAGTAATACGGTCCATCTAGCTAGATGTCTCGTCAGAGTGGGTCTAGTCATTAAGAATTTTAATGGATTCACTTTAGATGTTAATGTTATCTTATGAGATAACATATAGTGTCGCAATTTTTGCGTGGCAAAAATTAATGCTAAACATTGTTTTTCAATTGGTAAGTATTTTGATTCAGCTCCTATTAGTCCTCGACTCATATAGTAAAGGGCATTCTCTTTGTCATCAATATTGTCTTGTGCCAGTAATACTCTGAGAGATTCCTCCAGAGCTACTATATACAAAATTAAGGGCTTGCCCAGAATAGTAACAGCAAAGATTGGAGGATTTAATAAATATTATTTTATACTATTAAAATGCCTCATGGCAAGCATCGTCCAACACGAAAGGAGCATTTTTCTTTATTAATCGTGCTAAGGGTTGACATTTACCCGAAAGATTAGATATAAATTTACGAATATATGTCAATCTTCCTTGTAATGAACAAAATCGTCTTAGGATTTTTGGAGGTTGCATTTCCACTATTGCTTGAATTTTATCAGGATAAATTTCAATCCCTCTATGGTGTACAATAAATTCGAGGAATTTTCCGGAAGACACCGAAAGCGCATTTAAGGGGATTCATTTTCAAATTAAATTTACGAATCCTTTCAAATACAATTTTGAAATAGTTTATATGCTCAATTTGATCTTTACTTTTTAGAACTAAATCATCAACAAAACATTCCACGTGCTTGTGGATAAGATCATAAAAAATGTGGTTTATCGTCCTTTGATAGGTGGCCCCAGCATTTTTCAATCCAAATGGCATAACCTTGTAACAGTATATGCCTATACGAGTTCGAAAACCCGTATGTTTTTCATCATTTGGATCGATTTTGATTTGATTATAACTCGATGATCCATCCATGAAGTGGAACATATCATGGTTTGATGTATTATCGACCATAAGTTCAACATTGGGAAGTGGAAAATCATCCTTCGGACATGCCTTGTTCAGGTCCCGATAGTCAATACATATGCGAATTTGACCATTTTTCTTCTTTACTGGGACGATATTGGCAATCCAATCAGCATATTTTTATTCTCAGATAAATTAAGCTTCAATGAGCATTTTAGTTTCGGCGATGACTTGCTCTTCAATTTCAAGTCGCATTCACCTGGGTACTTGTTTGATAGGCGACACTTTGGCATTGATGGAGAGCTTATGCACAACCACCTCTGGTGATAAATCATGCATTTCAGTGTAGTTCCATGTGAAATAATCTTTATACTCAAGAAGTAGTATTCTTAGCTCTTTTGCTTTATCATGTGGAACATTTGCACTAATAAAGGTTGGCTTTGGATCTTCTTCGGAACCCAAATTTATCTCCTTAAGTTCATCCACAGTAGCCTGACCACCTTTTTCAAATTCTTTTGGAGCTTCTTTCAGATTTACAACTTGATTTTCGGGTTCTGGTGGTCCCTCCTACTAATCTGTTATGCTGTAGGAGGTTGCATACGTAAGACGTGAACATTGGGGGTATTCAAGATAGTGATAGGATGCTGCTCGTGTGAGATATGACTGTCGAGCATATCCAAGCCCCCATGTTGTAGACAAATCATTGCCAATAGGTCTTTGTGCATGCTCATTGCCACATTCCAAAGTTTATTTGTTTGCACGAAGAAGACATTTCTCTCTATGAGCTTTCTCATAATTGGTGAAGGACATTGAGGAATAATTATCCATATATCTTCGTAGTTCCACTCATCTTCAATTTCTATTTCGTGAGCGGCATGATATGACATCACCCTTGACTCGTAGAAAAGGGATCCGCGTTAATTGAGACCTCTTTGGGGAGGGGCATAGAATGTCTTAACATTCCTATGTTCGTATTTATTGAGGTTGTCAATGCTTTGGAATGTGTCATTGGCATAAGTACTATTTTAATGATATTTGTGGATATCTGTTCTTCAGATACCCTTATCATCAAAATTGACATATTTTTCAATTTCTTCGATATAGAATTAAGTCCTGGATCCCCTTCCTCTAGAAATTATGTAGTACCTTTTGGATGATAAAAGAATTATTCTTCTTCCTCTATAGTTGATTTGCTCGAACATCGCGCTTTATTTGCATGACTTACTTTGTAATCAAAAGGAATGGCGGATAGTTCACTCTTTATTTTCCCTATGATTAGGGGTTTGAAAGTTGCGGAGATATCATCATCCTCTTCAATATCACTACCGAGGTGAGGCACTGAGAATATTTTCTTCAGTTTATCCTTGCCTTTATCCTTCAACTTTCCTTTATCCTGCATAGCGGCCTTGATTCTCGGAAGATTGATGCCTTCTGGCTTTTGCACGATAAAGTACTTGGCGTCATTGTAGATTTAACCTTATGCACCAAGAACGGTTGTTCATCGCCATCAATGCGACGTTCTTCATTATCTCGATTGTACTTCATGCATTGATGAAGTATTGAAGGCACTGAGCCATACTTGTGGAGCCATGGTCTTCCGAGAAGTGTCTTGTGTGATTTATTGGAATAATTATGTGGAATCTTGCCTCTGTATGTAGCTCTCCAAATCTTAGAGATAAGACCACGAATCCTAAGGTTCTTTGACCCTGTTCATTAAACCCTTGCAGGAATACTGTGCTTTTTGGTTAGATATTGAACATCCAGGGCTAATTCTTTGTGTTCTGAGGCTCATTAGATTGACAGAGGAACCTGAATCAATCAAAATTCTATTAATTTCTACATTGTTACTTTTCGCCGTAACATATAGTGGTCGATTATGATCTACAGTTCCCAAAAGCATATCACTATCATAGAAAGTAATTGTAGCATTATTCTGTGTATATAAGGCTTCTTTCAAGCTTTGCTCGGTGAAGAAAGACTCATACTGCTTAGGATTTTGCAACTCCTTGATGATTGTGTCCCTAAGGTCTTTGGACATGATAAGGGCATCATATATGCTCAGCAATGTAGGCAGCTTGCGAAGATGAGATAAGATATTGTAATCCACATTTGCATTGGCCTCTTTAGGCTTTGGTGGTCTTTGGACTTGATTGAGCTGAGTATTTCTATCCTGCTCTTTTCCTTCTTTTGAGGTGGATGATGAATTTGTTTTCCACTTCTTAGCTGAATTTGCATCACTTTTTCAGACGAATCATCTTCAACATGGGAATCTTCTATGTTTGCCACTTCTTCAGCTCCTCATGAATCTGAGCTGCTTCCGAGTTTTGGACAACTAATTTTAAGAGTTATTTTACTCTTATTTTTATCATCAGGAAAACATAGTTCTTCATCTGAGTCCGTAAACGGCGATGCCGTACGACACGTTTCTTTAGGAGTGACTTTTGAATTGGCCTTTTGAAGATTGAGAGGTCCGCCTCGTCCTCTCCCATTTCTTCCACTTCTTTGGCTTATAACTCAACAAGTTTCTGTCGGAATAATTGTCTCTTCTTCATATTCCAAGTCGAGGTGTAAGTTGGCCATGGAATCCTCCAACTTGATCAGTCTTCTAGGAGGTTGCTGGTATTCCTCGATATAATCGATGTACTGCTGGATTTTGGTCTTCTGTTCCGATTATCTCTTCTTCTTTCTTCTTCGAGATCTAGACGTAGAAGCTTTTCCTCCTTAGTCCTTATAATATTTCGAACGTTTCTTTTTAAGTGATGTAGGATCCTCCTTAGTCGACTTCTTCAAGCGGAGGAGTCTCGGATCAACTTCTAGTTCTAGAGCATTCTTTTGACGATGCCCCTAGGCTTGGGTAGCCTTTCAAACTTAGCTACACGATCTAATAATTCTTGAAAGGTATTGATCGTGGCCATTGCTAAGTAAGGAGCCTTATGATCGCCAATATAGTAGCTACCTTCAGGGGAATTCTAGTTAACTACAATCTGACTCAAGGAAAATGAAATTCCATATGTGTAAAGCGGGATTCATGCCAACACGCCATTTTTCTTGAGCCAACATCTTGGTGAGAATAATTTTTGATACCGTATTTTTCTTTTCTTATAACTGATCCTCTTTCAGTTTTGATGGCTGTCACGACCCGGCCCGGATGCTCGATCTAACGAGGCGGGTATGAAAAGTTGGACGATAAAATTATTAAACATTATACTGCTTTTTCATTTGTACTGAAGAGCCACTAAAACACAATATGTAGATTACCTGTTGTCATTTGAACGTCGTCTTCTGTAAACATGTTCTTCTTTGTCAGCCATTTCTTCTTTAGGAACTTGAAACATTTAAACTCGTGGGTTGAGTTTACTAAGTAAACTCAATGGGTAACTATTTAAAATATAGATTAATGTATATTCTATCATTTCTTAACTTTATTTCTTTCATTTCATTGATTTATACTTCTTTGGATATTTTCATTTGAAATAATTTAAAATATTTGTTATATTTAATATTTCATTTTTTTATTTCCTTTTCCCATTTGATTTGCACAGGTGCACCATCTCAAAGTACCCAAAGGTACAACCTTTTCCATTTGATTACCTTTTCCATTTCCATAGCATTTTTTTTCCTTTTTTTTGTGCACGAGTACGGCGTCTCCAGCTAGTATCATAAGGGGGTGAACTCCTGTCATTTTCAATACCTTTTCCTTTATTCTCTTTTTTTTCTTTTCTCATTTTCATCCTTATTGTTACCATTGCATACAACATATCTTACATGTATCTCTATAAATATTACTTATTATTTGCATAAACGAATAATATACATATGTATGTTTTCTTTCTAAACTTTACTTTCTATTTTTTTGATATACTCATTACATATCCTTTTTCTTTCCCATAATTGTACTCATACATATTGTTGCTTATTTCAGGTAAACATTTCCAACAGTAGCATAATTCATAAGTCTAAACAATTACATATATACTTCTTTCTAAATGAAAATAGAATTGAAATAAAGAAATTTAAACTTTTATAAATACCCACTTTGAACTTTTCAGGCATTCGATGCTTGATATAACCTTGAATCAATTTACCTCCTTGCTGAATCCTTGATTGATCAACTCTTATAACCTTGATCTCTCTTTCTAAAATTTCTAAATTGTACAATATAACTCTCATGAAATAAAATGATTAATTAACAAAATCTAATTAATGCTATAACATGGAGAATTCACTCACAAAAAGGAATTTTCTCAAAATCCCTTAAATTCTTCTTTCTTCCTCAAAATTCTTTCTCTTTGCTTCAATTCTCTTCCTTTACCTTCAAGAAACATATTGTTCGCTTTAAACGAAGTAAAAGAAGAAAATTTATATAAAAATCCATAAGAAAATCCAACAAACCTTTTTCCTTTTCTTTCCTCGTTCGTTTCTCTCGTTCTTGAAATTCTTCCCAATTTAGTACTTCTGTAACAATAAGGATGAGAAGGAAGGATATCTTTTGCTAAAATTGGAAAACAGAACTTACCTCGCTCTCGCACGAAGCCCTCGGTCGTCCGCCCGATCCTCTATTTCGCGAATACTGTTGTTCCGCGAACCTTCTCTCTGTTCGCGATTTAATAAGGTAGGCTGGCCGGTTCAGTTGAACCGGCCGGATGAACCGGTCGTCACAATGGCGGCCTAGATTTCTCAACAATGTTCTAAAAAAAGTGTCTTTTTTTCTTCAGAATGCTTGATCAGTTGGTAAGAAAATGTGATGATAATTAAATCATGAAATTATCCCACCATATTTTAGTGTGAATACTTTGGATAATTCCATATTGCATGGGCATGCGCACCTTGATAACACCCTATATATTGAAAAGTCACTAATTTTCAACGTAAGTGTTGTTTCTTTTGATTGTTTTTTTGAGATATATGTGATCACAACTTCTTATAAAATATTCAACTCATCATCGATCAATGGATATAAGTACATATCTCTTTTTCCTTTTGGATTATGCGGTCAAGGTATAATTTGTGTGAGAAGTATATATGGTATAGTCATGCGTATTTTAGGTGTAGATTGTTAAGTGTAAGTATTATTGGTCAGCATGAAGGTTATTTGGAGTAAAACCATTAGCACATAATCTAAGCCTAAGATTTTGTGGATTTGAAGTGAACTATGGATGTGCTTGATCAAATTGCTTCTAGGCCTCAACATTAAATGGATAAATTATAACACTTGGTTATGCAATTCTTTCATGATGCTATCTCATGTGATCGATAGAACTCGTAGATGTATAAAATTTTTATAGATGTGTAATGTAAATAAAATAACAGACATCCTTCTGCTTCCACTATTTTACACTTTTTGGTTTAATCCAAGTACATTGTAATGCCTATATTCTATTTTTAGCAAACCATCCTTGAATTATAGCATATAACCATTACTGAAACAACCTTTTTTTTTTGTGCACGCAACCATAATTTGGATACTTATTTTATCATTATGTGCATAGCAATTTATTTTTTTGTGCACTCAAACATAATTTGGATGCTAATTTTTTTATATTGTATAAATCAACTTGAATTAAGTTGTTCATTGGATTAGTTTCTTTTAATGATTCAACAAATTGATTAAAATATTCTTGTGACATGTTAAATTTTATTCTAATGATAAATATCCTAATTGCAACTAATAACTCAGAGTGATTGGTGCAATCATCCCAAAGTAATTGTTGATTTGCACGTAATAATTTATAAAACTTTTGGGCTTTGATATTAGGAGGTTCTTCTGTATATTCTATAAATTGCATGCTAGTTACATCAAGGTCCATCTTTTCGTATGTCCCAATATGTTCTTCATTTATTGGTATAGAGTTAACACCGTATTGAGCATTAGTATGTGTCTCATGCTCTTCGTATGATGTCTTAATCTAATAGTTTCATTGGAATACTCTTTGATATAAATTAACTCTATACCTCATTTTTTAGTTTAGAGCGTGAAAAGTTAAACTTTTCTTTGGATAAAAATGGTGGTTATTGGGAAGTTATATGCACAAAATTTTCAACACCCTTGAGGTTTTCATTAGTTAATCCCTTACGTTAAGGTGATACTTTATATTCACGTTCTTTGGCTGAGAATATATATATATATATATTATAACATAAATTTTCTAAACCCTAAATGAAATCTTAAATATCAAAAATTATATTTGCTTAAAAATTTCATAACCAATAAATATAAATCTACTAAATATAAATTTCACTTAATAGATCCCAGATATGAAAATATTTGTAGATCTACAAAAAAAAATTAAAATTTACCTAAAATATAAAGATTTGTTACAAATATGTTTCTAACCTAAATTGAAATGTAGATATAAAGATTTTTTTTTTTTTTAACACTTTGAAACCCTAACCTTTAGAAGAAAAATCTTAAATTGATTGTTAAATCAGGTAGAAAATGAGATTCACCTATAGATAGACTATTGAATCGGAGAAATCCAGTTAACTATTCCCCAAAATGGACGGTGAAGCTCTCTCGGTGAAATAGGGCAAGAAAGTGGTGGATGCAGCTGAAATTGTGAATAGAAGAAAGCAAACTTGGGTTGGAAAAAATATTGAGAGTTTTCTAGCAGCATTTCTAGTTGAAATTTTCCTATGATGTCTTATTTTCAATTTGTTTTCTTCTTAAAGCCTAGACAGAATCATATGCTAGAATCATGATTATACTAGTTTTGAGTAAGTGTTAATGGATCTTTGTTTAATCTTTCAAACTTATGAGCTTATGTGAAGCTGTGAACTTACATGAGATTTACGTAAGATGAAATGTGCTGCACTTTTTCTCCGCTTATGCTCCTATCATTTGCCTTGCGAAGGAATTAAAATGCAACTTATGTAATTCTATTGATATATGGAACTATCTACAAACTCTAGTTTGTAACTTGGATATTTTTCCTTGTTACTGTTAAGAGCTGGCTGGGGTGGAACAAGTAAGAACTTGTCTCACTCAGAATTAAAGATGTCAGTTTGTGCTAGAGTCAAGTTAAAAATGATTGGTTTCGAATTAATCTTCAAGAAGACTTAAACCCAACCTATCAACTAAAATAAGCATATTTCGTAAAGTTTAATTTGAGTGTATTATATGCACTTGAACTTACAACACGATTAGACATTTATACAGAATTTATGCTTACGGGCATGCATTCTCAAAGTTTTTAAGTGAAAGCAAATCATTTTAATTCTTGATTTGATTACCTTACAGAAATTATGAATTCAATTTTGAGCTTCAACCCAAATTTTCATCCCTAAAAGCTGGTACTCTCAATTTTGAAGGTTATTCTTTTGGTATCTCGATCCATTACTTTTGAAGAATGACATCTCAGAAGTACTACGGGAAATCATGCATAGGCCTTTCCTTTCTTTGAAAGAAGAATTCTATAATCGTCCAACTTGGAGAAGAATTATTTCATGTTTGGCAACTTCCCCATCTATGTTTAGGCAGGCAAGCACACTTTTACATAGCTGGTTTCTTATGACGTAAGTTCTTGGTTTCTTCATGCTTTAGATAGCTTGTTTATTTAATGAAAGTTTTAGCTGTAATTTTGACATTTTACAATTTCACGGCAGTCCCCTCACACCATTTTTCTAATGCATGCCTTAAAATAAAATAGTTAGATTTGGTCTACCTTATTAAAAGAACAAAAAATAAAGTAAAACTCATATATTTGTAGAACACTTTTTATATGTTACCAGTCTTAACAATTTTGTAGTTCTTTGGTAGACTTTAATGGTTGTTGGTTGGTCATTTATGTTGGTAGCTCATTCTTCACAATTTGCTTGTATCACTTTAGGATCCAATCAAATATATTGATGTTTAATGCTACAAGAACAAAAATAAAATAAAGCTCATTACATATTTATAGACCACTTTTTCTATGTTATCAATCTTGATAATTTAGGAGTTCTTCTTTGGTAGACTCTAATGATTGTTGGCTGGTCCTTCATGTTGGCAGCCCATTCTTTACAATTTGCTTGTGCCATTTTAAGATCTAATGAAATATATTGATATTTAGCACTTTAGGATCCTTCATGTTTAACACTGTTGAATATCAATATATTTCATTGGATCATAAAGTGGTACAAGCATATTCTGAAGAATAGGCTACCAATATCAAGGACCAACCAACAATCATTAGAGTCTACCAAAGATGAAGAAGAACTCCAAAATTGTCAAGATTGATAACATAGAAAAAGTGTCCTACAAATATGTAATGATCTTTACTTTATTTTTGTTCTTTTAGTAAGATAGACCAAGTCTACTTATTTTATTTTAAGCGTGTAATAGGTAGGCCATGTCTATCTTATAAACCTGATCTATCCAAGTTTTATAAATAGCTCCTATCGTAATCAATTAGTGTGAATGAAAATTTCTGGTTTATTCTCTTGTTTTCCCTCTCTTCTCTCTTTCTCTTGGGAGTCTACACTACTCTAAAGCTACCTCACTTCTTGGCCTCCAAAAAGCATATCCATGGTGCTCTTGTTGCAGCAGCCCGTTTCCTTCCGAGCCACAGTTCCCCCACAATGCCCGCGATTCTGCTTCTCTCACTGCTGCAGCTGTACTTCAGTACAACATACTTTCCCCTGGAAGCTGAAACAGCTCAAAGAACTGTCCAAGAAAGGCCCTTCAGCATCCTGATAGCCGCCACTACAATCCTCCTGACAATTTCAAGAACTGTTCAGCACATCGCCTCTACCGTTCTTCAGCCCCTAACAGCCGAAACCATCTCCTGGACAGCCCCACATCTCAGCCCCCGAACTGTATCAACTTCTTACCCGCAATCTTCCATCAGCCAACCTCATTTCTACCACTTTCCAAGATTCTCAAGATCCTTTCAGTAGCTCTCTGATAGGAAATACTTGATTTCAAGTAGTTCCTAACCAAAGTCTGAAGCAATTCGTGATAACTCCTGCTGTTTACAGCAGGAAAACAGTAAAATCTGGACCAAAACAGAGAAAACCGGAGAGAAAAAATGTAGAAAAACTCGCCCAAACAATTGTACTTTACTAGTAGATGAAAGAAAACTTGCAAAGATACAAAGATCCTCTATTCGAGAGGAGGATCGCACTCTCCAAATCTCTAGAATTCGTTCTAGAGCCCAAGCCTCCAAGAAAACCCTAATTTGCAATCAAACAAAACATAATCCCTCCTAAACTCCCTCCTCTCACTTAATACCAAATATTTCCTAATTGATTTTCCCTCCCATTGCCTAGCCACCCAGCCCAATTTGAAAATTGCATTAAGTGGGGCCCTCATGTGGGCAGGCCAGAAGATGGGAGGCGGACTGTCCGCCTCTTGTAAACCTGAACCGGCCTTTTGTCCGGTTCTGCCGGTTCCTTGTGAACCGGCTGCACATCACTCTCCGATTATTTTTCTATAGGATTCAACAACCTACAAGGATTCAAGTTTTTTTGTCAACCCACATTTTGCCTGCACATGAACCATATTTTTTTACAGTTTATATCAGGTTCTTTGTTTTCTTGTTCTTTGTTGATTGTTTTCTCTTTCTTTTATTCTACACATTCTAGTCGTTTTCTCCCTTTTTATTTTGATACAGGTACCAATTCTTGCAACAAAGAATTTCATCTTTTTAAAATTCAACATGAAGACTGCGGATTTGGCCTAAGCTTTATGCTCAATGCAAAGTAATCATGACTTGCATCTTTTTGAAATCCAAAATCGCTCCGACAAGCCGACGTCCAATTCACTTCCATTTGCACCTCTATCCAACAATTTCAAACTTTCATTGATCCATTAATAAGCCTCTTGATAGCTTATGCACTGACCGACCACCTTCCTTTCATCATCAAGGTCCTGCTTTCTCCACTGGCATTCTTGGATCCGCCATCCCCTTGCCTAATTCACAACCGATCCCCGTTTCTCCAGGTTTTTCTTATCTTATAATTATGAAAATCGAACTTCCTCACTTTAATGAATCTTATGTGAAAACATAGATCTTTAAAGCAAGAAAATACTTCGATTTTCCTAATACTCCTGATTGTTAGTCTATTAGGATTTCTTCTTTTCATTTGGAAGGTCTCATTTCTACTTGGTATCAATGGGTTAGGATGAAATTTCAATTTCTTTCTTGGTTTGATTTTATTTTATCTTTACAATAATGATTTGACATTTCTTCTTATGGAGATTTACATGGGAATCTTTTAAAATTAACCCAACAAACTTCTGTTTTAGATTATCATATAGCTTTTGAAAACCTTGCATTTAAAATTCTCAATCTTTCGGAATCTACCTTTATTAGTTATTTCTTTTTCGGACTTAAACAAGAATTTTGATGTGAACTTTTACTAGCTCATCCTACTTCTCTTTTGGATTCAATGGAACTCGCTAGACATCATGAATTAAAGATTCAAGACTTCTTTTGTACCCCTATCCCAAATTAGCATTAAACAATTCTTTCTCATCCATCTACCAAGATTATACCTACCTCTTTCCCTCCATTTAGTCTCAATCCCATTCATTCAATCCAACCTTCTCTCACCATTCAAAAACCTCCTAACCGCCCTATTCGCAAACTCCCTCATGCTGAAATTCAACATAGACATGAAAAAGGCTTTTATTTTAATTTTGATGTAAAATTTGGACCCCAATATTGCTGCCCTAATAAATTATACTTATTATTTAGCACTAACAACAGTGATTGCATAGAGTGCCCTCCCTCTATTGGTATTGATGATAATTATGATCTTTCTTTTGAAATTACTGCCTTAGCCGAACAATTTATTCCCCATTCTTTTCGTTTAAATGAATATATTAATAATCATAAGGTTTACATTTTAATTGATAGCGGGGTGCCAATAATTTTATTTAAGCCAATCTTATCCACCAGTTTGCTCTTACACCTCAATCCATCAACCAATTTAAATTTTCAGTAGGCAATAGTAATTTACTATTTTGCTTAGCCAAATGCTGAATGTCATAATTACTATGCAAGGCTTTCGTATCACCTTAGATTCATTCGTTCTTTTCATCCATGGGGTTGATGTCATCCTTGGTATGCATTGGCTACAATCCTTAGAACTAATTTTACATGATTATCACGACTTGACTATGCAATTTCATTTTCAAAACCAGCCACATAAACTTTTTGGAGAATCACCATAATCCTCCAATCCCATTTCTTTTAACCAATTGCATGCCCTCGTTGCTCATTCACTAGCCATCCAATTATTCACTATTCAACCCCATCATCCAAATACCGATCTTGCACCACCTGAGTCTTTAAACAAATATCTAGATAATCTTCCTCGTCCTCTTCATACTCTCATTTCGACATTATTATATGAATTTCAACACTTATTCAATCCACTGCAAGGGTTATCACCACCATGTACCATCGACCATCATATCCATCTCCTATTTATTTAAAACCTGTTAACATTCATCCTTATCGTTACCCACATTATCAAAAGGATGCAATGAAGCAATTAGTTTTTTAAATGTTACATTATGATATTATTCAACATGGTCATAGTCCCTATCCTCGTCAAGAAAAGAGATGGCACTAGCATTTTTGTGTTGACTATCATACCCTGAATATCCTTACTATTAAAGATAAATTTCCTATTCAAGCTGTAAATGAATTGTTTGATGAATTTCATGGAGCCTTTTTTTTTCCTTTCTGAACTTGACCTTTGTTCCGGATATCTTCATGTCTGTATGCATTCGCATGACATTCATAAAACAACTTTTTTGCTATCACGACGGTCGGGATCAACACTTATGACTTGAATCTTTCACTTTCAAAAACCCTAATTTCAAACAATAACTTCTATCAATATAATATTTTGATTTAAATTCTAAATATCATTAAAACTGAAATTGGAAGGAATTCACTTACACTTTTGAATGGAGACTTCTCAAAACTATCAAAATCCTTCTTCTCGAAATTTCCTTTCTCTCCCAATTTCCTTTTTCTTCGCTACAATCTCTTCCCTAACCTTCAAGAAATAAATTGTTCACTTTAAATGAAGTAGAAGAAGAAATTTATAGGAAAAAATCCGAAAGAAATTCAACAAACCTTCTTCTCTTAATCCTTCTCGTCCGTTTCTCTTGTTCTTCAATTTCTCCCAAAATAACACTCTGATAACGATAAGAATGAAAAGGAATCGTTATTTCTTATCCTAGAAGGTAATCACTTGCTAAAATTGGAGAAAGAAGAAACCTACCTCGCTCTCGCGTGAAGCCCGACCGTCCGCCCTTTCTGTTCGCGCGAACTGCCTGTTCCGCGATTTGTCTGTTCGCGGAATTATAAAAGCGGGCCGGCCGGTTCGGTTGAACCGGCCGGAAGAACCGGTTATTACATCTATAGTCCTACTCTAGTACTTCATGTTGATCGCATCCTCCTTGTTTTTCAATGTTTAACTACAAACAAGCTATTTATTAAATTAAATAAATGTAACTTTTGTCAATTCTCCTTCGAATATCTTGGTCTTATTAGATATTTTGAAAGTGTCCAATGGTTGACTAACTCTTTCATCTTTAAAATAGTTTCTCTCCTTTTTCGGGTTTAACGGGCTATTATTGCCACTTCATCTCAAATTATGCTTCTATTGCATCCCCTTTAACATGTTTACTCAAGAAAGACTCTTTTAAATGGAACGATTCTGCTTCTACTGTCTTTAACAACCTCAAGCAAGCCATGACCATAGCCCCTGTGTTATCTTTACCAGTTTTTTCAAAACAATTTGTTAATGAAACTGATGCTTGAATCACTGGTATTGATGCTGTTTTGCTAAAAAACAATCATCCTATATCTTTTTTTGCAAAAAAATAAACACTTGCCTATCCCACTCTTCTACTTGAAAGAATTATATGCCATCACTAAGGCTGTTTGCAAATGCGTCAATACGTATTAGGCACTGAGTTCATTCTTCGCACATATCATAAAAACTTCCATGACCTTCAAACACAAATCCTTCAAACACCAAACAAACAATATTATCTTCACAAACTCTTAGGTTTTAATTTCTCCATTGAGTATAAACAAGGTAAATCAAATATAGTTGTTGATTCCTTATCGTGATTACCCGAAGATAGAGTTCCTTTTCGATCTGCCTTATTTTCACTCTCCACACTAACTAATTTCTTCTTCTTTTTTTTTTTAATTCATTAATCAATGATTTAAAGAAGGAAGCCCTTACATCTTCCGATATCCTTCAAATTACTTCCCAACTATCAAAAGGTGAAATCTCTTCTTCAGATTACCAAATTCGAGACAATATTCTTTATGTTAAAGGTTGAATCTACATCAGTAAGTCTTCTTTTCTAAAAAAATCAAATTCTTACTTAATTTTATTCCACTCCTCTTGTTAGCCACCAGGGTATTCTCAAAACCATTAAATGAATCTTTACAAATTTTTATTGGCTTGGATTCCATAAAGACATCATTTATTTCGTTAATAATTGTCTTACATGCCAAGGAATAAAAACCTATACCTTGCATTTTGTTGGTCTATTAACTCATTTACATCCCGATTATGGTCAACATTTCTTTGTTGGGCTGAACTTTTTTATAACACTTCATTTCATACTACTATTCAAATGTCCTCTTCTCTGGTTCTATATGGTTGATTACCCCATTAATTCCCTCATATCTTTGCAATACTTCTGACATTTTCATTGTAGACACCTTATTAACAAACCGTGATACCCTTTTACAGCACCTTTGTCAGAATATGTCTCAAGCTCAAAATCACATGAAATTAATGGCAGATTGTAATAGACTAGAATTGTTGTTCTCAATAGGAGATCTAGTCATGGTCAAACTATAACCCTTCAGGAAAAATTCTATTTCCACAGAATACATTCCAAATTAACCAAATGATATTTTGGATATTTTCCAATTCAAGATGTTATTAGCCCAGCAGCTTACCGCCTAACCCTTACGTCTAATAGTAGAATTCATTCTAATTTTTGTTGGCTTAGAAAAAAATAGGCGCAAACCTTCCTCTCACAAGTTTAAGGTCTTTATGTTCCCGAGGTAAATTGAATTTTAAATTAACTTTGATTTCATTGGGAGTAATGTCAGGGTTTATTTAGATTTAGGTCTTACTTCCTATGATTGCAAGCCCTCATACGCCAACTGTTAGGTAGACTTGTCCTACCCTTACCTTTTTTTATATTCTTTTTCCTAATAGAAGTAATGAATCCTCCAGGAATATCTTTATGGAGATCATTTATATATTGTGCAAAAATATCTTTGTCCTAAATTTTATTGTAGACCAGCATGATCTGTAGATATTATGCAGCAATCTATTTCGTTTGCATTGTTCAACAATAATGTAAAATTTTCCATTATTTTACTTGATAGCAAAACTGCTTTCTTGTCATTGGATGTTATCTTGCCATCTAGCCATGATGCATTCATGTAAATGAATAGTATAACAAATAACTATTCTTCTATGGTATGTTTTTTTTGCTAATATATGACTTTTTATATATATCTTATTTGTTTATTCTCACATTTTTCACATTTTTTTTCTCATTCCATTTAAAGGAATCTCTCCGCTGACTCCATCCACCTTGCTAAACCTTATAATGATCAAACACTCCTTATTCTTATGCCATTTTAACATTCCACATTATAAAGCTTCATGGCCAATCTCAACATCAAGTCTTGTTGCAATGGAAATTAAATACACCTGAGGATGCCACAAGGGAAAATTTTGCAGCACTATCTTCATTTTTTTGCTTCTCTCAACCTTGAGAATAATGTTATTTTTTATGGCGGCGGGAGTGTTAAATATCAATATATTTCATTGGATCCTAAAGTGATACAATCAAATTGTAAAGAATGAGCTACTAAGATAGGGACCAATCATCAATCATTAGAGTACCAAAGAAGAAGAATTCCAAAGTTGTCAAGATTGATAACATAGAAAAAGTAATCTACAAATGTATTATGATCTTTACTTTTTTTTTGTTCTTTTAGTACGGTAGACCAAGCCTACCTATTTTATTTTAAGGCATTTATTAAGTAGACCATGTCTATCTTATAAATTTAGTCTACCTATGATGTGAAAAAACTAATAATAATAATAATAAAAAAGTATGACATAAGCTACAAGCTCAAAAGTAGAGGCTCTGCATCGTAGCCGTCGATCTGCGCCGTCGGCGATGGTACACGTGTCGAAATCTGATGTCCCCATCAACCTATGTAGTATAAATAGTCCCTATTGTAATCAATTAGTATGAATGGAAATTTTTGGTTTTCTCTTAATTTTCCTTTCTTTCTTCCTCTTTGGAGTCTACACCTACTCCAAAGGTGCCTCACTTCTTGGCCTTCAAAAAGCATATCACAGCCCCCTCCCATCCTTTTCCCCATTCCTTACTGTGGTCGCTCACTTTCTATTGCCAGCCACATAAATATTAATCTCTTTTCTAGGCGAGTGATGTCTATTTACTGTTTTGCTACTTATATGCAAAAAACAGTAATCTGAACTTACCAAGTATTTTAGATTTACTTTAAACAACTCGAGTAAGTTGCTTGCACATGATATTGCTCTGAGAAAGTTTTTTTTTCTTTCCGAATGTTTATGTGGCACTGAATCTGTATTGTGGACCTGTATTTACTTGTTGTTTAGCCTCAGTTTATCTCTAGCATTCTTAATGATTAGGATGGTATTTGTTCCCTTTTAGAATCCGTCAATAAATTCCTTTTTTGGTTCCTGATTGTCCACCATGCAATGTTTGCCGGACTTCATACTTATTTCTTTTCTATATTTCCATTTCTATGCATGTGTAGAAACTCATATTCCTGTTCGTTCATAAAAGTTGCTGAAGACTTCCTAGTGGCACTTTAAATGTTTAAATCACGTAGTCTTCTTCTGATCTTCTAATGGCTCTTTTGAATTGTCTTTGAATTTTCTTCCTCTTTAAAGTTTCTTCAATTAATTGCGTAATAATCTATTACATCGAATAGTAAATTGTAACCTTGTTTGCGTGAAAAATTATGAATAGAAGAATTCTAATTTGTAGTCTGTTTCCAATTAGTTAGTCTTTCAATTTATCACTCCCTTCATTCAACAATTTTCTTCTTTTAAATTCTACCAAGTGGAATTTCCTTTCAAAGTTGCCTCATTATTAGCCTTCTTACACAGCCTGCTCGTTTGTTATTTTTATTAGAAATTCTGCTCGTTTATTATCTGTACGGTTTGTTTGTTCTCATCATACTTTGCTTCAAAATCCCGTCCTTTCCTTCTTATTTTCTACTTCCCCTTAACAACTTCCTAGAAGATCCTTGTTGGGAAAATAATTCTAACATGATTATCAATTTCTATTTTTTAATTGAATATAATATAATGAATAATATATTATCTCGAAAGACAACAAATATAAAAGTATAAATGTTCTCTTAATTATTGTAATTGATTATCATAAAGAATAATAAACAATCTCAAAAGAGTGTCTATTTTTATATTATTTTAAGAATATTTTTTTAGTAGAATTTTTTTTCTAAAGAGCGTGACGAAATTTAATTCCATGCAATTCACACAGAAAGAAAGACTAGGAAAAATAGTTATTTCTAATGCACAATCAAAATAAACAATCATCCTAACAAAGTAAGAAATAAGAGAATAAAAATACAATCCATGGTGGCAAGTGTCACTTAATTACTACCCATTTGAAAAAAAAAAGACTCAATACTCTTTGCAAATCAAATTAGCAGTTTATTTTGAAACAATTTAACCATTCATCGCTATTTGTTTAAGTACTAATTCATTTATTCTTTTCATCTAATATGCGGAGCTCTTCTATCCTCAAGCGAGTATTATGTTCTGTTATAGAATGAAGTGGTGTCCGAACTAATGATAGTCAGGAGATTACTTACAATCACTAATTTATCAGAAGCTCATGATTACTAAAGAATAAGAGAAAACACATAACAAAATCTAAATAAAGACCTGAAATTCTCGGCCAATCTCACTATACTTGGTCTTGGTCCTAGCCCTGGCCCTTGCCCCTTTCCTAACCTGAATATTAAAATCCAAGCCCAACAATAACTCAAAATCATCATTAAAGCTATCAATGCAAGGCTCAGGAATCAATACGCATGCTCATTGCAATAAGTAAAATCAATAGCAATCTATATCATCAGTGAACAATCATCACTAGTATGATTTCATATGATCAATAATGAAAAAAGCAATGATTATTATACTTAAATCTAAAAATTAGCATATGTATGACACTATAAATGCATTGATAATTAGTAATAGTAATCAGTATTTATATTAGTAGGATAATAAAGGCAGTAGAATGGTAAATCCGTACAAGAAAAAGTAACTCAATGGTATTGAAATTATGTGAGTCTATAGATAAATCATAAGTATATATGTGTCAATGTCAATGTCATCAGACTTATCTATCTTAGTTAACAATTAGTGCATGCATCAATGCACACCTATCACTAATCTTTCTATTTATATATTTATATTGGTATATAGTTCAATATATGATTTAGCAAGACAGGACATCCAGCTTTAATTTGGTGTATTCATTTTTTTCATATGTATTCATTATATCCTTATATCATTATCATTATTTGTCATCTTTTATAATTATTATTACACGTGGTTTTCAATAAGTCATTAAGAGTCATCATCCTCTGTTCGTGGTGTAATTTGATCATCAATTACATGCTACAATTAGAATAACATAAAAAATCATATTTTAAGGAAAGCTCATTGGCCCACCCTCATGTGTAGGGTATTATTTTTTTAATAATCAACATATTTTATAGTGTTAAAAGTCAATTTTCCTTGTTTATGCAAATGTCACAATAAAATGTAGTATGCAATATTCAATTTTGTTCAATACAAGAAAATATATATAATATTTTATAACTTTAGAAAATCATAAGTTTTATTTTACCTAGTGAAATTTAATAATATTATTCCTAAAATTTATATCTATTGTATATGAAAAGTTATATGATAAAAGTATGATAAATAAGGAGAAAATGTATTTTTATTGATTTAGAAGAGAACAAATTTGGCAAACTCAAAATCATTAAAATTAAAATGAGATTTGAGTTAATTAGAATGAACAGAAGAAATATCTAAATAAAATATACAGATGAAAGTGACCAAATCCTGACTTTCAATCTCCTCTTCATCTCCCTTTCCTTATCTTCTTCCATGGAAAGCTTAAGCAAATAGGGGAAAGTGGCGAAGTTGGGCTTTTAGTGCTTACGATTAGATTAAGATATATATAAAAATACTTTTAATAGCTTAACACCACAACTCTCAAACGCAGTGTCATAGCGCCACATGTTGAATTTTGGGTTATTGTAGAACAGATACGCAAACTACAGCGCCGTAGCCATCACCGCTAGCCATCATGTTGGCCATCGGCGTATTAAAAATATTAATTTTAATTTGCAAGTAACCAAATATAAAAAAATAAACTCATAAAATTCTTTTATAACTAAACAACTAAGTTTTTCAAATACATGATTTTAGTTTACATTTTATTTAAAACACTCAAATTTCAATTTCCTCGAACCAAATAGAGTTCTTGAAATTAATCATTGTCATATAATATTTAAAGTAAGAATCTATACTATTTATTCATGTAATATATACTTATCATCGAGAATATTCTATTTTATTATATTTTCATTATTGCTTTCTTCTATGGCCTTTATAAGGTATATGTGTATTAGTATTAAATCAATCAAATAAATTTAGCCGTTAGGCCAATTCCGATGGTACAAATTGGTGGACCAGAGCGGTGAAATTTCTAGTAACTTGTATTGGCAGCCTGGCTAGCTAATTTTTTCTGGTGGGATTTGCTATCTGTTTTAAACCAATATTCTGATAGCCAGTCCATCAAAAACATGTAAATATCTAAATCTAACTGAACCATATTAGTCATTTCTCTCTTTGGTCTTTCACGAAATTCTTTGCCCCCTTTCGGCCTCCATCTCGTTGATCGCCAAACTGTTATTTTGGCTTGATTTATTTTCCTCATAGATCTAAAGGCGCGTTACTCTATCTTTTCTCCTTTAAACTTTATTTCGAAACTTAATGAATTGTTTTTTTTTTTTCTGGAAATAACTTTAGGATTCAAAATTTTTTTTGTTAGATTGTTAGATCTAAAAAAAATGTTAATTTATATCTTTACATTTTATATTTATTTATTTAGTTATTTGCATATAGATTTTTTGTTTGATCTACAATTTTTTAGATCTATGTAAGATTTAGATTTGTTAAATATAAATATTTTTTTTAATAATTTGTTAACTTAGAATCTTTAACTTTTTTAGATTAATTTAGAATAATTAAATTTAGTTATTTACTATTCAAAGTTAATTTTAAAATTTATATTTATATGCAAATAATATAAGTTAGAAAATTTCTTTAAAGATTTTTTAATTTTTTTAATAGGATAAGGTTGTTTCCAAATTTGATTTGTATGAAGGTGTAGGGGTGTAAGTGGGCCTAGTTGGCTCGTGACCCGACTCTAGCTTAACTCGTTAATGAGCTTGTGAGTTGAGCTTATTGAGTCATGAGTTAAAGCTCGATCCTATATTTGAGCTCATTTGTTAAATGGGTTTGAGCTCGAGCTCGAGCTCTAGCTTGGCTCGGCTTGAAAGCTTGTTGAGTTGCTTGGTTAAATTAAAATATATATTAGTCATGGATTTGAAAATCTGATCGGACCGGTTGGTTCAACCCTTTGAACTGGGAATCGGCCGGCTAACTGGTCGCTTAAAATTGGGATATCATCGGACCAGAAAAGAATTGGACGAACCACCGGTCGAACTGGGAAACCGTAGAACCGGCTGGATTTTAAAGAACTGGCCGGTTCAAAAACGAGATGTTTTGGTATTGGATTGAAACGTGAACGGCCGAGATTTTACTTGGCACCGAATAATTTCTATTGCTTTTTAATAAGCAAAGGACTTTTGATACTTTAAATCTAGAAGATGACTTCTAGATTAATTTGCATATTTATTTTTGAAGTTTGACTTGATATGAAATTATGAACAATTAATCTTACTCAAACATTTTAATTATCAATCAATAATGAATAAGCTTTCTGTTTCTTATACGAATATATGTCAATTATTTTTATATTTTGTTTCTATTTCCAATTTGCACACTTCTTGGTTGTTGCCAAAAGTTATGCATTTGTTTATGTTTTATTGACTTATTTGATGCGACATTGATATTATGTGTTATTTGTTTATGTTTTATAAATTTAATTGATGTTATATTTATGTTATTTGATTAATTTTATATGAAAATAGATTGTAGAATGAAGATATTAGGGGAAATTTATCATTTATTTTATATATTTTAATAATATTATTATATATTACATCATCCGGTTCGGCTCTGGTTCGACCGGTCGAATCGAACCATGAACCTCTCATGTCGGTTCGTTGTCCAAAGTTACAATATCTTAAGATATGTAAAACGTGTACTCTTATTAATGGCTTGATTGCCCAAAGTTACAATATCTTTACAAGATATGTTACTGCTAAAATTATATTTCATGTATTCAGTTATGGATCTACTCAAACGAAAACCTTTAGACTCTTAAGGTTGGCCTCTATAATTCAAAATTTCCTTCAACTACCTCTCTAGTCTTATCAACAATAAGATTATCATCAACAAACAACATACACTAAGGCACAACCTCTTGTAAACGTTAAGTAAGAACATCCATGATTAAAGAAAAAATTTATGGGCTTAAAGTTAATCCTTGATGTAATCCAACTGATATAGAAAAATACTTAGTCAAACCTCCCTGTGTTTGAACACAAATAACAACTCCAACATGTCTATCCTTAATGACTTGAATATAAGCATTATCAACTCATTTCTTTTCTAGACCTCTCTAGAGCACTTCTCTTGAAATTTTATCATATGCTTTCTCTAAATCAATAAATATCATATGCGGATCCTCTTTATCCTCTATTTACTTCTCCATTAAACCTCTCAATAAATGTATAGCTTCCATAGTAGACATATCTATCATGAATCCAAATTGATTTTGAGAAATATTAGTATCACGCCGTAATCTATGCTTAATAAATCTCTCCCATAGTTTTAATGTATGATACATTAGCGTAATTCCTCTATAACCCGCACACTTTTTTGCAACATATTTATTATTAAAAATAGGAATCAAAACACTCCGCTCATCTGACATCTTTTAGGGTTGGTTGTAATCAAATAAGATACATCCCTATGATCATCTGTTGTAGTTACCAACCCAAGAACAACATTGAGACTGAGCTTGACGTCAATGCCAAACTCGAGATATGTTTTAAGCTCACCCACACCGAAGCAAAGAATCAAGATATGCAGGAAATTGCCCTAGTTGCTACTTGGTCTGCCTTGTCGACTATGTGGAGGAGGATGATGGTGAATGGTGCCATGCCAATATCTTTAGCCGAAGTGGCTTCACTTGCAATTGAACATGCATAGATTTATATACATGAATTTCCAACAGTTATATCACCTCATCATCATGGCTCTACACCTATCCGAAAATCCTCAATGACACAAAAGCATGAGCTTGTGAAACAGCCTCCTCCAACCGCTCTATAGCCCTCAACACCAGCTTACATCGACATTCCGAACCACGTTTAAATTGAAAGAGAAGTTTATGCTGTCACACCCCAACCTAATCAGGACTGATCCTATCGTGTTGTGCTGTGACAAGCTATTCCCAAGATCTAGTTTTGAAATACTTCAAATTTTCTTTCAAATTTCATTTTAAAAATTAAACTACAAACTACATAGCTACTAAAACTTTCGAGTACTAAAAATAAACTCATTCATCAGGTTTCTTTCATTTCATCAAAATATATATCTATACTATAGTACATGGTTACATGTAGAAGCTACGGAACATAATAATAAAGATTTTATATAGAGAAAGGAAATAAAAGCATAATAGCTGTACAATTAATTTAAATAACAATATTGAACAGATAAATAAACTGTAATTCATATCATAAAGGAGTTTATCATAAAATAATTCATATCACATATCCTGGTCCCAAATAGAATCTCAAATGATTTTGGCCTCTTATGTCTCCCTTCTGTGCTTATAACATGAAAACATGCTTCAAGGCACCATAACATGGCTTATAGCCACCAGAAAATGACTTTATAGCCGCTAAAACATGCCTCATAGGCATTAAAATAATCCTTGACATCGACGGAATTTCAAAGGATTCTAACCTCTTATAACTGCCATCAGATGTTTTTCAATCATATAAACATATATCTCATTACTTAAGCATATATTTCATTACATTGTAATAATTAAAGTAAAATTTAGCATATCTCAGAATTGTGCAGTGTCCTATAATGGTAGATAACAGAACTTCATACTGAGCAAATTTTTACAATTTTAGAACATAACCAAATTACAAAGGATTGTGTAAAACATTGTTTTAAGACATTGTATTATAGCATTATTTTTTGGTGTCCAGATTATTTTTTTGTTTAATTAAAACAGTACAAATTCTGAAATGCCAAGTATTAATTTTTTAGAAAATATTCAAAATGTTCATAATCATGATCTCTATTGCATATAAAAAAGTTACGTTGTGAAATTTTTTTTCGTTGCAAAGTTATACGTGTTTTTTGCTAGTGAAAATATAGATTTAATAAAAAAAATTGATAAAATTTTGTATTTTTGATAACTTAGATAAGCATAATGTGACCTACCTCGATCCGGACAACTTTCCCAATTGGGCTGATGGCTGAAAATGACTCGAAGGAGTTCAAAATGTAATTTTCCCTCTCCAAATCTCTATCTTTCTCTCCTCTCTCATGTTCGGCTGGTTGCTTATGAGAAATGGCAATAGAATAGTGAAAAAAATATATTTAATGTGCTCATAATGCCCTAGCATTGTAGAACTCAAATCGGAGACAACCGGCACCGTTTCGCTCAGAGCTAAGATTTACTCATATGAAGAGTAACGTTAGGGCTGCAAATAAACTGAGCCGAATCGAGGTTTAGCATGTTTAAGCTCAAACTTGCTTGACGGGATCCTGTTCGAGCTCAACTCGTTAAAAATCAAGCTTTGGTGGCCTTTATTCAAGCTTGAGCTCATTTAAAAAGCCCTCATGTTCACATTCAAACTTGCTATTTAGGCTTATCGAGACGCTTATTAACCCAAGCCAATAGTTCAACTTGTTTAGACAAAATAAAATCACAAATAAATACAACCAGCTGAGCCAAGCCACCCGCTGCCTGATATGCAGCAATTGCTCCTCACTTGTTTTTTTTTTTCTTCTATAGAGCAAAGTCATGGCATTCCAGGCGGTGTGAGACTAAACTCCTAATATTTTTTTGGGTTTTGTTGATGCCACAAAGAGGAGAGAGAGAGAGAGAGAGCAGGTGGGCAAGAGAAGGAAAAATCGAAAACGAAGGAGAGAGAGAGCCGGGGGGTTCGGAGGGAGTATAAAAATGAAAATGTTCTTATACTATTTAAAAAAATAGTTAAATGAGGTGAGTCTTAATCATCTTATTAGTCAGATAAGGCATAATTGAGCTGTGATGGAGCTTTAAACAAGCCTTGAATGCAAGCCTTAATCGAGCTTCTTAATGAGTATGTTCACGAGCTTTAAACGATACTGGTCGTGAACATAAACAAACTGAATGACAATCTGTTCAAGCATGTTTATTTAGCTATTGATTATTTATCAAAAGTATTCAAGCTCATTCATTTAGTTTGTCAAATGAACATAAACGAGCTTTTATCGTGCCAAGCCTTGAGCTGCTCAACGAACGCTCGATTCATTTGCTGCCTTAGGTAACCTCGTATAAATTCTGATATTTGTATAGAGAATTCTTTTAGGTGTAAGACCATGCAATTAATGTTTTAATAGTAACTATAGATAGAGGTCAATTAGGGCTGTAATCTCTTACAACTTTTATCATTTTTTTTTACATTAACTTGGTTTTAGTTTATTTTTATCTGTTTTTGATAATTTTTTTAAAAATATTTAGTATTATTAATAGATTTTTTAAGTTTAAATTTTATTTAATTTTTAAATTATTTAAATTTCAATTTAGAAATTTTTTAAAAAATTTTATTAATATATTCTTAAACTACAGTACATTTATTTGAAAATTTTAATTTAATAGATTGTTTTAAGCTCTAGATCCATCAACTCGACCCATTTTATCTTGTTGATCTGCTTAAAAACTATAATATAATTTTATTAATTATTGTTTTGTTTTAACTGCACTCAGATCTTATTAAAGATCAATCTAATTCTGATTTGGGACATCCTGCAACTAATAAATTTAATAAAAATTATTTATCCTGTAGATACTAATAGGCTAATAGCCGTTGTGTGAGACCCTACCATCACTTTAAATCAGCCAAAATAAAATAATAAAAAAATAAAAAAGAACTACGTTTTTTTTATTTGAAAAATTAGGGAAAAAGAACGATATTTTGATTCAAATTTAATCGAAATATAATTTTTGATTATTAAATTCATTTTGAGATGGATATAACATATAGTTAATTAATTAAAATTTGTATTATATTAAACTTAAGTTATACTTGTTAAATTCCAAATTGATGAGGATAATTAATTAAAAAATAATACTGATGTTTAAAATAAAACTTGTTTTATCTTACCTGGCTTCTTTGATAGTATCCATGGTGGTAATTAAATACAAATTAAAATTTAAATCACTCAAAAAATTAAAAGTAAAGTTAACTTAAAAAAGATCTATTAATATTACCATAGCATTTAAAAAAATAAAAAAAGTATAAAATCTAAGTTAATGTAGTTAAATAACAACAACAATAACAACATAAATTATTGTACAAGTAATAAAGTATTTTTTTTCATTTAAGAAAATCTAACGAAAATTTAATTAATTCTTAAAAGTTGAAATATAATTTCTAATTAACAAAAGTTAGTATCATTTATAAAAAAAACTTCAATTTATAAATTAAATTAAAAAGTTCTGATTTTTTTAATGTTCCCACGTGGTTATAGCCACCGTTTCTACTCAATTAAAAAAAATTCTGTTCTTAAAATTTCTTCCTTGAAAAATTATTTAAGATAAAAATGACGACTTACAAATACTACGAAATCTTGACCATTTATTGAATTATTGAATTGAGATCAAATAGTTAAATACTGGTATTGTAGATCAGCTGATAAGAAATCTAAGAGATCAATCATACGCACACAGTACCAAGGTCAAAATGACGCCACACCAGACTTCAAATGGAACATATTACAGTTTAAGCTCCAGCAAGCAGCTGGTTCAATCATCTCCTTCACACTATTATAAATCTACATATACTATGAATGTTCAATTGTAAGCGAGGAACGGCACACCGGACAAGTCGGTCGCCGCCGCAACCACGGATCCACACATCCCGCATGAAATAAGTGCCCGTACTCAGGCAAAAGCCTCAATGCCGCCGCCGCCTCCTCTTCGTAGTCGACAAGACAAATCGAGCAGCAACTGGCGTCGACCGCCCTTGGATCCTTATTCTTGGCTTCAGCGTAGGTTAACACAGGCCAGGTCCTTAGCGTGTCGTTGTCGAGCTAGGCGGCTGTGCGGGATATTTGGGAGAAATTGGTTTGATTAGGGCAAAAAATATATTTGAGGGGGGGGGGGGCAAATTTACAAAACAGCCCTACCTCTAATTAATTTTTTTTTTTTTAGGGGGGGCAATTGCCCCCCCTCACATACAAATGGTTCCGCTAGTGAGCCCAGTCTGGACGTTGTGTTCGGGCTGGAGCGGAGGGGGAGCGGGAGCGGCGGAGTAATAGCGGCATAAATATACAATGTAGGTGATCTAGGTGATAAGGAAGAGGATGACAATGGAGATGGCGACGGCGTACCGCATTGTGGATTGGGGAGCGGGCTGATTTAACTTAAACCTGCAGGTTCCACGAGCTTCGCTTCCACGTTCGCCGGCATTAAGGGCTGCAGAATGGTTGGTGGAGGCTATATATTTCAAGAGCTTGTCTTTCTGTGCCACCGAAGGAATTTCGGATGGATGATGACGACGTCTGATAATACGTCGAGAAATAACTGGTAATAAACAATTACAAAATAGACATGGATTGTGCGTATCGACCTGTTATATGAAAAACTATTAATCACATCCACCTGCTCTGCTGACGAACCGAAATAGCCAGCTTGATATATTCAATTTTATTTTAATTAAATTTTAATTTTAAGCTTTATTTTATTAAGGATCTGTTTGGTTGGAAGTATTTTGGATGTAAAGTAAACTAACTTCAAAAAAATTATCTTTCTTTGAACAAGACTTACCCAAAAGGAAGTGAAGTGATTGAACGAAGCAGGGTTGGATGGGGTAGTAAGAATCATGGTTGTGACAATGAATATCATGATGACGAGGAAAGAATTGAATAATATAATCATAATCATAAGATGTAAGAAATGATGAAGAATAAACTTGCAAGTTAAGTAGAAGAGCATAATTAATTTCATTTCTTACATAATCATAATCAACATTTAATTATAGGTTATTGTAGAATACCTATGCCGAGCAATGCTTCTCAATGGGGAACCATAAGAAATAATTGAAACCATTGAATTCGATGGTAGTATCAATGGTGGACAATTTCAATTCATTGAGATAAGAATGAGAAGTCATAACACTTTTTGAGAAGAGAAGATTCTAAGAGGTAGCATAGAGCATAAAAGTTCGAGCCATGAGATTGTTAAGACATAGGAGTTCGGTTTCATAAAGCAAAGGCTGTTTTAAGAGTCATAGTGATCACATGAACGAGTACACACATATGAGAAAGTACAACAACGGTATGTAAGTTAGATAACGTATAGTTTGGATGAGCAAGCGAGCACAGTAGTTTGTGGGTAACAAGTGATGGAGCAGGCCATGAGTATGTGGCACCATTTACAAGGTATGAAAAAATGTAAAATTGAAAATTTGCCACTGCCAATTTTAGGTATTTAAAACATTTAGCCCACCTTTAGAGGCCCATGTACTTGAAAAGTGATTGAAATTAATCCAACATTACTATTATAATTTCCAAGAACAACAAGATAAATATTATTTATGAAACTAAAAGTGGAAACCTGATGAAGTTTGAATTCTTTTACCATTAGACAACCAAATTTTGCAATGTCTTGGACCACACTATAATTTTCTCTCCTCACCACTTCTCTAAGATAAGGAAAAATACACTCAATGGGTAGGTAACTCCTTCCAAAATAGGATAAATTTGAAAGCCATTTCTCAAAGAAACCCCTTCTCAAAGAAGGTATGAATACTTATAGATAGTTGGTCCTAATAACACCTATAAGCCATAATAACTAAATTGCCCCTATGAAATTAGGATAAGAAAAATCCCCATACTAATCAATTAATTGGGCAAAAGACCACTAAGGGATAAAAAATGAGTTATAAATACTTCCGCAATAAATCTTATCCTCAAACAATGACATGTGTGTTTTAGCAATGACAAAAGCTCCGTACTAATTAATCATTCTTGGTTCAAGAATTAATTGTGGAAAACATTTATAAATTATTTTTTATCCCTTTGTGGTCTTTTCCCCAATTAATTAATTAGTAAGAGGATTTTTCTTACCTATTGCAATTTAATTATTTTGGCTCATAGGTGTTATTAAGATTGATATCTCTGAATAGGCATGCCTTATTTGAGAAGGGGTTTATTTGAGAATCGATTTTCATATTTATCCTATTTGGGAAGGAGTTCCCTACCCTTGGGATCTATTTTGCCTTATCTTAGGGAGGTGGTGAGGACATGAAACTATAGTGTGTTCCAAGGTCTTGCAAATGTTGGTTGTCCAATGGCTAGGTTTTCCCGTGAGGATGGCCTGTAAACCAAGCTTCTTGGAACCAGAGGATCATTTATGAAAGGAAATCCAATGTTTCAAATCAGGAACAATTTTAACAACTTGAAACGGATTTTATTGAGTGGGAATTCAAGAATTGCAAATTTTCTTGGTTCAAGAATTCAAACCCTATTTGGTTCTCCATTTTCAGTTTCATGAATAATATATATTTTGTCTTTCATGAAAATTATAATAGTAATGTTGGATTAATTTCAACCATTTTTCAAGTGCATGGACGCCTACATGTCGGTTGGGAAAAAAACTCCAGCCGCATGTTCAAGGTCATGTTTTATTTCTAGAATGTATTAGCTACCTAACTAGTAGCTTGGCTTGGCACATATAGGTTAAGAAATTGGCTGGAAATGAAATTTGCATGCAACAACAGTTCAGAGCCGCTACCTTAAAATAGATCTTGAAGATAATTTTGGTTGGAAGTGTATCTAATTTTATTTTTATATTTTAATTTTTTTTTTTAATTCTTGTAGCTGGTATTGACGTTTAGTTCATTTGTCTAGAGTTTCTTACCTTCTCTTTTATTGTAATGATATTGGCAATAACAAAATTTCATGACTCAACTTTTATATTCTAAGTTACCTCTTAGAATCTTCTGTCATCTCAAAAATTGTTATGGCTTCTTATTCTTATCTCAATGAGATGAAATCATCCACCATTGGTACTACCATCAAATTCAATGGTTCCAATTATCTCTTATGTTTGAGGGTCATCCGCTTCATGTTCAGTTCCCATGACAAACTCCATTACTTTAATGTCTCTCCTCCAAATAGCACTGTTATCGTCATGATCTTAAATTTTCGACTATGCTATTCTTACCTGGTTGCTCAAGTCTTGAACCTTCAATTATAGCAATTTAGGTTTTAATACTCGAGCAAAAACCTCCAGGATTTCTTGGCTCAGTGAACTTTCAGTAAAGAAATATTTCTCTTGTTATGAGATATTTTCTTTTTAGTTGCATGATATGTAGATCCAAGAATGTTAGGGCTTTGGCTCATTCAGGTTGCGAAATGATTACAACTCTAGTAGAAGAATTTTACTTTTCTAATGTGTAGTCTATGATCTTTAACTGTGATAATGAGACAACTTTCGATATTATAAGTAGCATTACTTTTATAAAAGAATCAAACATATCAAAGTAGGTTGTCACTTCATAAGAGATGCAGTCTTGTAAAAGAAGATCATTACTCCTAACATCTCTAGTGAAGAACAATTGACTGGTATCATTGCTAAAGCTTTCATGTCTCTTGATTTTTTTCAATATTTCTAACAAGCCGAAACTTATGCTATGTATGGTCAAATTGTAGAGGGATTGTTATTGTAGGAAAATAACTAGATTGTAAAGTATTATCGTTACAAAGTACTAGAGTGATGATACATTTTTTTATTATGTTTTTATATCTCTAAAGTGAAAATAGTCACTTCTTTATTTTCTTCTTCTTGTACTTGTCTTGTATATTTATATATTGGCAAATCCTCTCAATCAACAATACACAACATTTCTCTCTTCCAACATATAGAAAGTTCTTGGAGACTAGTTCAAGCTAGCTTGTTTAATGTCTACTTTCTTTTTTCACATATGCTGTGCTTTTTGTAGCTGCTTTATCAGTTTTTTGGCTTTTCATTTTGAATATTGACACTTTATCGTATATACTGGCTAACTGTCATTAGTCCTTAAGGACCTTTGTGTTTCTATTGTAAGCTTCTGATAGGAAATACTTAGATCCAAGTATTTCCTATCGACTCGAGTGGGGAAAACAGCAATAGAGCTGCTGTTTTCTGCAGGAAAACAGCCCAAATCGCAGGAAAACAGTAGAAAACTGTAGGAAATCTGAGAGAAAAACACCCAATGGACTTATATTCCACTAGTAGATGATCAAAACGAAAGCAAGATACAATGTTCTTCGATTCGAATGGAAGAACAACTCTCCGACAATCTCCGGCAACGCCAAGAGCCCAAGCAAGAAAAACCTAGATCTCAAATTACATTCAAATTCAAGATGATCTCCCTTTCCCCCCTAATCTCCTAATTATACAAATTAATCATAAAGGACCATAATGGACTTCCTAAAACAGCCCCTCATTCAAAATTCTCCCTCCCAAAATCAATTTCAGCAACCGTGGGGTCCACAGGGGGTTCCGCCCCTTTTTGCTGTTTCCGCCTGGAATAGCATCGGACCGGTCCAGAAGGGACCGGTCCGCTCGTAACAGCTTCTCTTTGGAAGTCCGGTGCTAACTTAATCTGTTCAGCAAATTTAGTAGTCCAATGATATGCCGGTTCACACTGAACCGGCCTAGCCGCCCCTTGAATTGAGGATCTCTTGTATCTTTGCTTTGTTCTTATTTCTCTTTGTTTTCTATAAGATTGACTATCGTTTGATTGTTCTTCCACCACAATTTCTTCATTTTCTCGCTGTTTTTACCGATTATTGTTAGTTTGCTTGCGAACTCAAGTAGATCCAATAAGATTACTTGCGAAGTCAAGTATTTCCTATCATCAAATTAACTCAACTGGTGTAGTTTGTGGAAATTGCCAATTTTCCAATTGTCCTAAATGCCTGGCTCTGAAATTCCTGTTGTCTAGTATGTCTGATGCCATTTGCTTTCTGGTTGTTGAAAATAATTATTTATCTGTTCAAATAGCTCAAAAGTGGAGACATTTATATGATCTTTGTATAATATTTCTCTCAAAGCGTACCATGTATATCAATCATTAACTTGCCCTAGTTCTTTTAAACAGGGGTCTGACTTCTGTATTAGAACTCAACATTGCACTTGTTTCGGCTGTATTAGATATGGTTTCTAGGCCAATGGCCTGGGGCGTATCAATGGAAATGGGACTCAAGTATCCGTTTCCCCATGCTTATTTTCCCAGTAACTTTCAGGAACTACTGGGCCTGTTGAATGGACCTATTTCATGTAATACTTTTGTGGATTTGGGTCATCATATTAAATTATCAGTTATTTGTACAGAAGCATCCTTGGATCCAATTGATGATAATTCTACCTGGTACATGCAAATCTTCAATCTAGTTGGCTGATTCTTTTCTTTTTTTTCTATAATGACAGTTTGAGCTATTGTATTGCAGGTCAATGCTAATGAAATTTCCTACCTGGTTCTATTTTGCAACTGTGTTGATCTTCTATTATGAAGACATGCAAGATTCTTTTATTTCAAAAGTTATTTCTAATGAATGGAAATTAGATCTGAATGAGGCATTTATTTTATATCTTTCATTTGTTCTGTGCCCAGTTGACAAAGGCCATCGTGAACGACTTGCCGAACATTTACTCGAACTATCAAGGTCTTGGAGGTTAGCAAGCAGAGCAATTTCTAGCTATGAACAATGCTCCTTTTTAGGTGGCCATAATAAGGTTCCACTTAGCTGGAGTAAGAAGCTCAAAATAAGTAAGAATGGTGATGATAAGCTTGCTCTGGCAGCACATAAATGTAGTTTTGCTGCACTAGCATCTTGGCTCATAGAATTTAATGGTGTATGTGTTGAATCATGGATCAAGCCTTTCATTAGATACAAGCCAGCTGGTTCAAAAGGTGAAGAAAAGGCCTCGACAAGGCCGACGAAGTTAGCTAATAAAATTCCTCTTGGCATATTGATATTGTACCAGGATATTTTAAGTGACAGTGAATGTGAACTGCTACTTTACTACGCCACTACCGGTGAAATACTGCAGCATGAAGAAGACCAAATGAAGATCAGTAACTATCATGAGCATGAAATTGCTTTTTGTTATGGAAGTGATGGAAGAAAGTGGGCATTTGATGGAGCTTGCCTTGTATTTTCATTGTTTGACATTGTTGAGGAGATGTCAGTGATGTTGTTTGACTGTGAAGCTACCAGGCTTGATTTTATCTGCCATTTGAAAGGAAAGGTTTGCAACTACTTGCTTAGATGTGTTGAAATGCTGCTCCAGCTCTGTATTCAGCAGTTAGTTGAAGTCAGTGGCAGGGTTGGTTTACTTGATCTTTTCAGGAGATTGATCCAGTGGAAGCAGCAAGGACGAGAAGTTTTTACGGGCTGTGAAAAATTTAATGATCTGGTTGATGGATTTAAAAAGAAGTTTTTAAAATCAAAGGAGCTTGAGGAAGCAATCTAAGATTTCAAGTCATTGCATTTTCTATGGTCAGATGTAAATGCACATAATCTTTTGGCAGTTCTGTGGTTTTCCATCGATAGTGACTTAAATTGAACCAAAGATTTAAGCTTGCAGTTTTTCTAAGATTGATATTTTGAGTACTAGTCAATTCAACTAAGTGCAGGTATGTAACAGCAAGAAACTCTTCATTTTTCTTTGTTTTCTTTTTGGTTGATCAAGGAGTATAGGCTGTCACTGTCTGTTTTACAAATATAATTTACTAAATTCATCATCAGAATGGATGGGGATATAAATTTTAGTGTATGTGCTAGTCAAGTAGTTATATTTGTTGACCTCATTTTCTAATTGAAATATATAATCGTCATCGCCTATTCTTTTGGAATCAAATCGAGGCAAGTTAAATCGAGCTGAATTTGATCAAAGAAAATTTAAATGGCGACGACTGGACTTGTGTTGCAAGTCAGATCAAATTAATTCGAGTTAAATTAACCCAATCAAACTAGATCAACTCAAATCCAATTTAAAAAAGCCAAATCGGTTCAGCTTTCCCCTTTCAATCTTTCCCAAATCAAACAAAACCTGATTCAATAGCTGGGAGTAGTTGAAGTACAGCAACTTGCTGCACATTCTTGTGTCATCTTGCACGTTCCCTGGTTTCTGTAGAGTTCTTGGGGGTAGGATAATATTATCAGTGCATCTCGACCATCAAACACTACATCATGAGGTAGCATAGTAATTTTAGATCCCAAGCCTGGCGCAGTAGAGAAAATGAAAGAGAGAGTGAAGGGCAGGGAGCTCTGTTTCCTTCATTTTCTTTCCTATTGCTTGTGAATCCTCCTAGAGAGCGAGAGAGATGGATAAGAGGGGATGTTCGTTAGGCATTTTGAGAAGCTAAGGTAGAGAGTTTCACTCTTCCCCTTAGCAATCGAGAGCTGGGTTTGGTTTTTCTTGGAGAGAATGGCGAAGAGCTGGATTCGGTTCCTCTTCGAAGATCGAGAGCAACGGGAACTGGGAGTTTGATCCTTCTCTCAAAATCGAAAGCAAGGAAGGGAGGTTCATTGCCGGCATTGGTTTACTGCTAGAATCGAGCAAACTGCTGTGAGTGCAGTTTGCTTCCTCCTATAGCCAATAAACAGCACATTGAGGTTTACTTTCTCACTCTTCTCTTCTAGAAATCAGATAATAGTAAAAAATGGCTGCTATGATTGGTTCTATTTCCTCTTAGATTCAATCAAATCCACCAGCTATAATGGTTTTTATATTTCTTCCAAAAAACAAAAATCAGTAGATATAGCTCTGAGGAATTTCATTTGTTTTAGCAATCACATTACACTTTACTAAATACATTTGTAATTTAAAGTATTCCATATCTTAGCTAAATGTCAATGACAATGGAAGAGTTGATGAGAGGGAGATTTTGGGAACATCAGAATCATTCTTTATAAGTTAGATTAGTGAATTATGACAATGTTTTGTATTAATCATTGGTTCAATGCACCACTCATTACCAATAGTATAAATGATGTTTGCATTAATACCTAGTAAGAAATGTTATAGGCACACTTGATATCAATGAATTATGGCTATATTGGAGAATTAACATGTATGTCCGTGCTTTGAAATTATGTGTACATTGATATCAAGTGATCATGGATATATTGGAAAGTCTATATGCACATTTTTGTCCCAGCATCATGTATACATTAGGATCATGTTGTACTTTCTTTAGGGTTCTTCTTTGTGTAGCCTTGTATAGTCATTGATTATATTTGTTCATTGGTTTACCCATAAATAAGTGTATAAGGTTGTAATGTTGAGAAGAGAAGAATTATTGCAGTTCATTTTTGGCTCCTCCCCCCCACATTAAAGAAGCCCAGCTCCTCAAGAATCCCAACATCTATAAATCAAACAAGATGAAGACTAATCTCAAATACTTGTAGTTGAAGTTTGCAACCAAGAATGCAATACTTAGTGGCTCTGTTGTCTATTAATGTTTGAAAGAAATTTGAAAAGTTTTTTAGAACTTAAACTTTGGGCTTGGTCTGCCACCATTCAACATTATATGACTTAATTGTTCTATCTATGGATTTTATCGAGTTGGATTGTTAAATTTATCACTGGTACAAAATTTATAAAAATACCAACATTAGTTTTCTGGCTTCCCCAGCCTTAGATTTGGAGTTCCTCCCTCTTTTCTTCTTAGCAAAACTTATACTTTGATGCCCTAAAAGTTTTAGCATCAAAACTATCAGAACCCTAAATACAATTTTCATCACCACCTTAAGCGGACACAAATCAAGTTGTTACACTCACCATAAAGATTTTATAGACCCTACACTATAGTATATACTTTGAATTATTATGTTTACAACAAGATGTCAAATTTAGTCAAGACTACTACAGTTTAAAAGGAATATGGGATGACCTTCAATATAACACCTGTAGCACCAATCAAAATACTTGGTTTCCATGTTTCTTTTAGGCTTCATCATTCTCTCAAATATTCAAGTTTAATTGATTTTTTACTTTGTTAACCTGAACATTTCCACCTTTTGATTATAATCACACTTTGCTTACCGCTAGAACAAGTGGTTTTCATTGTGCTTGTGGATGTTGTGGCCAAGTTGATGGACACAATCATTTTCACAACTCTTTCCCACATTATCACCGATGTCAGAGGACAAATCAATCATCTATGAAAAATTTAGATGTCCATTTTCACCTCTTATCAGTTCAGTTGATCATTCTTGTAGAAGCAGAGACGTAAGTAGACGAGCTTTTTGTTTAAGAGGAATAGGTAGGGGCAAAAGAGGAAGAACAGAAGTGGGTACTATCATGAAAGGTTACATTAGAGGTAGTATACACCCCTCTCATGCTTATCTCAGTTTATTTGGCGAGCAAAATACATGAAAAAATTTGGTAGAGCCAAAGACCAATGGGGTATAAGAAAAATTGGCTTGGTTGGTATAGATAATGGAGATAGCTGAGGTGTTAGTAGAACTAAAGAGTTATGTTATTGATGAGATAGGAAGAATTAAGACAAAACTTGAGAACTGTCAAGGAACATTTATGTGAAAGAACGAAGTCTTGGTCATATCAAGTAGTGTAATTTTTCCTTCAACAAAAACATTTTGTTGAGAGAGTTGTCTTAGATGGTTTTGTCACATAAAATGGCGGCCTTCGGATGACCCGGTTAGAAAAGGAGGTGTTAGATTTGACTTATGTGAAGAAAGGTAGCGATGGACCTAAAAAGATTTGGTTATAAAATATTAGAAATGATATTTCTTTATTAGATTTAAACGAGAATTTGACTTGTAACAGGACACAATGGAGAAAAATGATTCATATTGCTGACCCCACATAGTGGGACAAAGGCTTGATGATATTGTTGTTGTTATGGTGGTGGTAATTTTTGTTGTGATCCTTAGTAAATCTCACTCGGTGAGGCTTATTTTGAATCGTCAGTTTATCCTAACATAAAATATTGTTTTTGTAGTTTTTACATGGCAATGAAACTCAAGCATTTTGATTTATATATTTAAAAACATTTTGTTGAGAGTTATAAAAGCATGAAGTTAGTGAATAATAGCATAGGTAGGGTTAAAGGTGCAAAATTGAGATTACATGAATTCGAATGTATTGTTGGTACATGGTGTTTTAATGAGAATGAAAAATTACCAATATAGTTTACAAAATAATGGAAGCTCTGGTGAATGGGGATTGAACTAAGATCTTACATGTCTGAGTTCACATCCTTTTGAGGATGCAACATATCTGTGCATATTAAATGAAAAAGGAAATGATAATATAAATGAAAATAATTATTCCTTCATTGGTATAAAAATTTAGACGGTGTTTATGTAATAAATGAACTATTATAAGAATAAAACATAAAAAAAAAATAAAGATCACAAAAGAATGTTTTATTAATCAAGAAATTTTAATATTTAAATTCAAATTATATATTTATATATATGTCCAATGAAAAAAAATAATAAATATTTAGTTTACTACTTACATGTTTTACTGTCATACATAACTATAATTTACCACTGAATTTGTTATAAAAAATTCAAATTATTAAATTGTAAATTTCAGATAAATCTGTTGTGGATTAAATGGTTGATAGAGAAGGGTTTGTATATAGAAGAAGGGGTTCAAATGAAAATATGTAATAATTATTTTACCATATGCTCATACTAACAAACTTTTTAGTGGCTCTTTAGTTGCATTCCGATATTAACTTATTGAGCAATTATAATTATTGAAACAATTGAAATATTCGTTAGATCGTCTGTTTTCTTCTCATTAACTTGAGTTTTTAGGTCAGGTCATGAAAAAAGTGATATCATAGCTCAAATAGGATATGAATCATTTTGTAAAAGTCATAGGATGATTATTAAATTTAAAAAGTTAACTTGAAATTATTATGAAATTTAATTAAATGTTTACTTTATTTCAGGTCTTTGAATGATTCCAAAGAGAATATAGAATTGGTTGTACCGAGTGTTACTGTCAATATCGATGCATTATCTCAAATGATGACAACAATGACTCAACTAATACAAGATTTGAAATTTCAGCCTTAAGGAAGTAATAACAGTAACATCTCGATGGATAAATACCTAAAATTATTCTAGGATATGCGGTCGCCGTTATTTAAAGGAATAGAGGAACCAATCGAGACAAACAAATGGATATTATAGATTGAGAAGACATTAGATGGTATGTTTTGCCCGGAAAAGAAAAAGGTTTCACAAGTAATATTTGTACTTGATGGTGAGATGAAAGGTGATGAAGGGGCTAGAATCATAACAAGTTTGGAGGGATACATGGTATTCAAATTAAATGGGAAGAATTTACACGTGTTTAGAGATTGATTTGTGCCTCTTTCTACAAAGATGCAAATGCAAGGTTCTTGAGGCTAGTTCAAGGAGATAGATCATTAATGAAATATGAAGCAGAATTTACTACCTTATCAATATATACTTTTCAGTTAGTTCATATTACAGTAGAGAAATGTTATAGATTCTTATCAAAATTAATGAATATAATCATATAGCCACTTGTTCCTCTAGGAAATGATGATTATTTTGTTTTGATAGAGAGAGCTAGAAGAATTGAAATGAATATTTAAATTACTCAAAGGATGCATGAAATTTAGAAAAAAAATGTAGAGAGCATAAGAGTTTCAAAAAATTCTCAAGTTCGATTATTCTTTCAATCTGAAAAGTCTAATTGGAAGAAAGCAAAATCCAATAGCAGTGGTAATCAGATGAGTTTAAATAATTACAGTAAATATGAAAAATAATAAAATGATGAATGTCTTTCTATTATAAATACATATTTATGATATAATTAATTTGGACATATAGCTAAGAATTATCCTACTCTTGGACAAAAACCCTAAAGAGAAATAAAAATTAATCTTGGATCATCACAGAAGAATTTTGGCAGATAGAGAATAACAGAATTAACTGTATCAACTTTGGGATCATATTAAAATTTACTTAACACTCAGCCTAGAGTATATGCATTATCACAGCAGGTTGTTAATGATTTAATCGAAGTAATTACAAGCATGTTGTTCATTTGATGTATGAAATTTTTAATTTATTTGTTATAAGAAGTTAAATATTACATCAATTGTTAAATAAATTAAATAATATTTATGTTAATTATTATAAAATTATTGTAGCTGTGAAAATAATTTAAGAGAGACATGTATAATTTTTCTTTATTACTGGAGCCTTACATTCATTCATTTCAAAAGAATTTGTAAAATCAGCTGGATTGAAGATTTTTGAAGCACCTACGACTTTAAAAGTCTTGATGTCAAATAAGTCCAAAGTGAATGTTAATAATTTAGATTAGATAAAATTTCAAAATAAATCATAGGAAATTTAAAGCAATTATGAATGTATTATTGCTGCATGAATTTGATACGATATTGGGGATGGATTGACTATCTAGTCATTTTGTCACTATGGATTGAAATAAGAAGATTATTAAATTTAAAATTACATGAGAAAAAAGAATGTAAATTTTATTGAGATTGTAGACTTTTCTCAATAATGATAACTTATTTGAAAGCTTACAAATTGCTAAACAATGAGCATTAGGGTTTTCTTGCTCAAATAAAATTTTCAATTAAAGAAGTTTATCGAAAGACATATCCATAGTGAAAGAATATCAAAAGTATTTTTAGATGACTTGTCGAGTTTGCCATCATACAGAGAAATAGATTTTACTATTAAAATATTATCAGGATAAGAACCAATTGTTTTTTTTTGGGAAAAATAAGAACCAATTGTAAAAGCACCTTACATAATAAAGGTTAAAGAATTACAATAGTTAAAAAGTCAGTTGTAGGATTATTATATAAATGATTTATTAGGTCAAGTTTGTCACCTTGGAGAACTCCATTGTTGTTTGTAAAGAAAAAGCATGTGAGTTTCAGCATATGTATTGATTATCAAGAATTAAATAAGCTTGGTTAAGAATAAGTACTTATTATCAAGAATTAATGAATTATTTGATCAGCTTGAGGGAGCTATAGTTTTCTCTAAATTAATTTGCATTATAGACATCATTCGGTGGGAATTAAGAAAAAAAAAGCTAAATTTATTTTTAGAATGAGTTATGACAATTATGAATTTATGATGGTTTCATTTGGAGTGACGAATGCTCCAATAATATTTATGGATTTAATGAATCGAATTTTTCAAATCATTTTTGAATATGTTTGTGATGGTATTTATGGATAATATATTGATTTATTCAAAAGATAAAAATAGTCATTCCAATCACTGCATATAGTGTTACGAACACTCAAGGAGAATAAGTTATATGCATAATTCTTTAAATGTGAATTTGGGTTAGTGTCACTTTTTTGGGTATGTGATTAGTGGTGAAGGTATTTCTTTTAATCAGAATAAAATTAAAGCTATTGTAGGTTGGTCAAGGCTGACTACAATTTCAAAAGTGAGGAGTTTTGGGGGTCTTATTAAATACTGCAGGCGATTCGTGGAGGAATTTTCTTAGATTGCAATGCTATTGTCAAGGTTAATACAAAAAACAGTAAAATTTGAATGAGATGATTAGAGTGAAGAAGTTTTTTAGAAGTTGAAGATTGGTTTAATGATTGTTCCAATATTAACCATTTCATCAAGTACAGAAGGATTTTAGATTTTTAATGATGTTTCGTTGAAGGGAGTAGGGTGTGTGTTGATACAACATATAAAAATATCGGCATAAGTTCTAAGACAATTAAAAGCTCATGAAAAATACTATCATACATATGCTTTAGAATTGATAGTGGTGGTTTTTGCACTCAAGATATGGAGACATTACTTATATGAAGACAGATGTGAAGTTTTTATAGATCATAAAAGCCTTGGTTATATATTTAACTAGAAAGACATTAATATAAGACATAGATGAGGGTTGGAGTTTATCAAAGAATATCATTTAGATATACAGTATCATACTGGAAAGGCATATATGATTGTAGATGCATTAAGCATAAAGACTTATGACAATACAAATTAATTACTTACCCAACAGGATCAGATAATTCAGCATATGAAAAGATTGAGAATTTTTGTGGTAAATTTTAATGATACAAATTTCAAATTATTAAATTAATTAATGATACAGTCAATATTGAAAGGTCAGATGGGCAATTCCTTATCTCAAGATATTAGGGTTAAGGCAGGATAATTCAAAATTTTAAAATTAAATGAAAATAAATTATTGAAATATAAAGGCATAATCTGCATTCTAATTATTGATAATTTAAGAGAAGAAATATTACAATAAGCTCATCTCTTTTGTTATACCATACACCCAGACAACAATAAAATATATGAAGAGTTCAGGTGAATATTTTGGTGGCCAAGATTATTTGTGGCAAAATGTATTTTATGTTAAATGATTAAATATTTGAGTCTTATTTAAATCAAATTTTATCATAATGACCTCAAAAGTAGTCAACAATCTAGAGATGAAGTATTTTGATTTTTTTGGGCTTATTTTCACAAGAAATGAAATTGTGGCCATATATCTTCAATTTTGGGCATTACTAGACATAAATTTAAAATTTTCTATGCTAATTTGTTTCTAAAATAAAAGTGTATTTTGAAAATAAAAGAAGGGGATGAGGTATTAAAAAATTAAACAACCTAAAGAAAAAACTTATACCAGTATATAAATATACATACATAAAACACATTATTGTTATTAGGAACTTCGTATTCTTATATATTGTTCTTTAAAACTTTATGATATATGCATCATTCTTTTTAAAATTATCACAGATGGACTGGCCACCAACTTATTTATATATATAATATTAAAGTGTTTATTTCCCAAGTTCTCCACCTCTTAGTATATGCATTTAATATTAAGAAATTGATCCCTTAAGTCCTCCCTCTCCTTGCAAGCAATATAATAGTAAGGTTTTGATCCCTTAAGTCCTCCCACTCTTATGTGAACATATATTGGTAAGGGGTTGGTCCCCTAATTCCTCTAACTCCTCTATCTCTTGCTTCACTTTTTCTTCTACTGAACCTCATCAACGGTCATGTTAGTGGTGTCACTCTAGAATATATATTAGAAGAATTACATCAATCTTATCCGGAGCCTCATATCATAGGATCCTTACCCTTTCTTGAAAACATGTAAAACTATATAATGAGCATATAGCCTAGCAAATAACTAAAATCTTACAATTAAAACCATTGCAAGATAAAAGAAAATAATATGTCATAACTCATATAAATAAATATATGCATGAATGTCTATATTTTCTATTTGTATCAATTTATTCTTCTATAGTTCATCAGTCATATTATCAGTAAAAGTCAGTAATAATATTAGTATAATGATCAATAACGTAAAATACTATTAATGACAGAAAACATTATTAGTGTTAGTCACAATATAAATTCAGTGTGCGTAGCAGTGTAAGTATCAATATTCGGAAATTCAATGAATATATTTTAAGGGTATATGCTCCTCCACTTATTACTCTTAATAGTCAATCACGTAGATCAATAGGATATCACGTGAAGTTATCATATCATATATCTTATATTATTTAGTACTTTATTTAAAATATAATAAAATCATATCAAATTGTTCAGAATAACCAAATCTATAATATATCCAAAATTACACGGTAAAAACTTATGAAATCAGGAGATAATATAATTTTTGTAGATTTAGGAGAGATAAAATTTTTAGAAATCAAAATTATTAAAAATATAAGTAAGAGATTAGTCACTTACAATGAATAAAATAAAATCTTACAAATTGCTAAACAATGAGCATTAATTAGGGTTTTCTTGCTCAAATAAAATTTTCAATTAAAGAAGTTTATCGAAAGACATATCCATAGTGAAAGAATATCAAAAGTATTTTCAGTATTCGTAGCAGTGTCAGTATCAATATTCAGATATTTAATGAATATATTTTAAGGGTATATGCTCCTCCACTTATTACTCTTAATTAGTCAATCACGTAGATCAATAGGATATCACGTGAAGTTATCATATCATATATCTGATATTATTTAATACTTTATTTAAAATATAATAAAATCATACCAAATTGTTCAGAATAGCTAAATCTATAACATATCCAAAATTACATGGTAAAAACTTATGAAATCAGGAGATAATATAATTTTTGCAAATTTAGGAGAGAGAAAATTTTTAGAAATCAAAATTATTAAAAATATAAGAAAGAGATTAGTCACTTACAATGAATAGAATAAAATCTATAATAAGAATGACTGACAAATAAGATCCAAAGACCTTTATCTCTATTATCTCTTCTTCCACTCTTTAATTTATTCTTGGCCTAATATATATATATATATATATATATATAGTTCACGGCCTAGCACAACCTTACTTATCAGATCAGCGCCAAAACACTCTAATTCAAATTTATCATATTTTTCAAATAAATTTATTTCACATATTTGAATTATTATAAGTGGAAAACACATGCTCACTTTTTTCTCCCTTTCTCCTTCTTCCTCTATTGTTGACATTCCTTATATAAAAACTATGTATAATCTTATTTGGTTATTATCTAGGATGAATTAGCCATTTTTAAACTCCAAAATAATAATCGAAACTTGCTTCATCCCTTTCTAGGATGGAATGAATTAGCATGCAATGATTGGTTGTACTTCCACTATCATTGCTCTCACTTTAAAAATATGAGAGCTCAATTTCTTCATTATATATCAAACTGAGATAAGCTTGAGAGGGGAATATGTATAATAGATTTAGATAAGTCCATTTTATAAACTCTATGCATCATTTTATGATGGATAGCTCCCCACAAAAAATAAGATAGAAAGTGCTAGTGAGCAAATCAAATATTTGCTTCTTTAAAATATAAGTAATTGTAAAAAAAACCTTTGTAACTTTATTCATGAGTTATGATAAGAAACCACTGCTCGTGACCATATTATTACTTCTCTAGCTTGGCATACTATGCACTTTCTTCTCAAAGAAGTCATCAAATGTCTTCCCCAAGTCTGAAATGGTTTCTTAAGTCAATATTATAATGACACATCATGTCCAATTACATTGTAATAGGCCAGGGTTGTCTTCATTAGTGCCCCTCCCTCATAATGTACCATGACGTTCTTTCCTATGGGTATCTTTCTTCAAAGTGCTCTCAATTGTGGTCTAGTAAATTCATGACGATCATGTTAATGCTTCTCCGCTATAACCTAGAAATAGGAAGAGTTGTGTGTGAGGGATCTTTCATAGACTAATCTTATTGTTAATATTGGAATTTATTGTTGAAACGATCCATGTATGCAATGTCGGATTAAGTTGGCTATCCTTTTGAACTTAACTTTTAGTTATGTGATTTAACCTAAGCTAAGTGCCTTTTTTTATATTTATCTTATCGTTCAATTCCGCATAAGAACTTGTTTATTATTGTGCTCTCAAAATTAAGCGTGCAAATTCATTATGAAATTCATCTTCGTATGGATTGTATCACATCATATCATCATCATGAACTCATCATTAGTTGAGAGCTCTTCAAAATACAACCCAATCACTAAAGCAAACTTAGCAATTTCAAAGACTATATCTCCTCCAGTTGAACACAATGGAGTAGGTATCATTATCATTATCAACAATCATCCCTAGTAATAATTGATGAATGAGGGTACTTGAGAATTGTATTTTATGATCTCTAAAGAAGTGCTTGAAGGTAGATCACTCAGTCTAGCCAATGAGATTATTAGTCTCAAATTGCCTAACTAATTTATCCTCATCCCTTTGGGTTTATATATTACCCGATTCCTATAATGCCTCATAATAAGTAGTATTAGATCAGATATATGCATATCATAATAACACAAATGAGTGAATCCTAAAATGAGCGATGCAAACAAAATAACATATTTAATAATTATTAAATAATCTTGGATCATGCTTTAACTATCATGGTCGACCCAAATGATCAATCTATTACTTAGTGGATTTCTACAACATCGAGGGAAAAGGGAAAGCGAAAGGAAATGGTGAGAGAGTTAATGTTCACTCTGCTGAGAGCTTTTTAGGGTTTTCTTTCCTTCCCTCTGTTGTTGCCGCCTTCTTCCCTGTGGGAGAGGCCTTCCTCTCCTGGCATGCGTGGCCCTAAATCCATATGACTTCCCCGCCTTGGGCTCCTCCCTTCTTTGGCCTCCTCCGACTTCCTCTGACTGCTCCTACGCTAACAACTTTTCTTCCCCTCCGCCCATTTCTGAAAACTTTCCCATGTCCTTTGTCCCCCCCACACAGAAACTTTCCTTTGTTGCTGATGATTTATCTGAAGGTGCATCCCTCTAGAATTTATCTCTGGTGGGCTACTCCCTTGGCCCTTACCCCTACTATGAAAGATTGCTTGCCGTCATGCACAAGGTATGGCCACTTAAAGGCTCAATCTCTCTCCTTTCACTTGCTGATGGCTTTTTCCTCATCAAATTTACGTTTGGTGAAGATTACAACATGGTCTGGATGAGTGGTCCATGGTTTCTACTTGGGAAACCATTTATTTTGTAAAAATGGTCTCCCAAGTTCAAACCTAAAAGGGATGAAGCTGCTTTCATCCCTATTTGGATTAAAATTATTGATTTTCCACTTGCCCTATGGACTCCTTATGGTATTTCTAAGATCATCTGCGACATTGGGATTTTTTTTGTGGACTCTCTCACTACTAATAGGACCCGATTAACTTTTGCAAGAGTTTGTGTACAAATATCTAAAGACTCCCCTCCTGGATGTGATCCCACTACAAATTGATGGAGAAGATCTTGTTCTTCAAGTCCTATATGATTGGAATCCTTCATAGTGTGAAGGCTGTGGATCTCTGGTTCATCCCTTCTCCCTATGCCCCTTTAATCCCAATCCAAAACCTAAGCTCCCTCCTCCGATGAAAAGCAGAGGCTGAAGCTCAAGTAGACATCCTTGTCAACATCCGGTTGGCCCCTCCTCCAACACCCGAACTCCTTCAAGACCTCCTTTCACTCCCCCTGCCAACCCCTTTCCAACTCCTCCCAACCCCACCTCCTCAACCCAACTGCAATCAATTAATCCTACCTCGTTGACCCTCCATCCTCCTGTTTCTCCTCCCATTGTTGTTGTCGCAGCATCCTCTCTCCCTCCTGAGAAAGAATCTACTATCCCTAACCTTAATTTCTCTGTTGAGTAATCCTCATCTCAGACCTCCCTCCCAAACCCCAAATGAATAATCTTCCCAACTTCAGCCCCTGTTTCTGTTGCTAATCAGTTTGCATCTCTGGCTACTAACGAAACTTCTTGCCATCTTCCAGACTCTAAACCTTCCTCTGCGAATTCTTTCTGCTCGGCCTATGCTAATCAAACCCAAAACCAAAAATCTCAAATATCTCCTATAGCCCCACTAGTCTCAAAATCCACAAGAGGTAAATATGCCAAAAATGTAAAATCCTCTTAATTTTAGCCCATGTCCCTCCCTCCTATTGCCTATTGGAATGTGATGGGATTTAACAATCCCAACAGGTACAAGCTTGCAAGGACTTGGTTAATTCTCAGAAACTCAACTTTTTGTGTATACTGGAAGCCAAAACCCAAGCGTTTGCTATGGATGACCCTTGGTTTATCAATTCACATCTCATTTTTATCAATGAGAATAGTTGTAATAATTTCAGCTTTTCTACTCCTTGTAGAATTTGGATTAAATGAGATTCTTCCCATTTCTACTTTTCTCCTTCCTATCTTTCAGCTCAACTGATCCTTGGTATCCTCTCCTACGTCTCTTTTCCACCTATTTTTCTATCGGTTGTCTATGCGGCCGACACTGCTACTGAAAGGGAATCTCTTTGGGATCAGCTTAGAGGCCTGGTTCCTGATGCCTCTCATCCTTGGATTATTTTGGGAGACTTTAACTACTATACAATTGATTCAGAGAAAACTGGGGGAACCCCCCTATCAACTGGCAGACTCGACGAGCTTAATAGCCTTATTTTTTATTGTGGAGTTCAAGATCTTACTTCTATTGGCCTCTTCTACACTTGGTTCAATCTTCGGATTGATTAACCCATCCATATCAAGCTTGATAAGGTCCTTGTTAATGCTAGTTTACTTGATGTCATGCCCCAAGCTTTTTACAAAGTTTTGCCCGCGGTAAGCTCTGATCACTCTCCACTCAAAATTCTCCCTTAGACCCTTTTCTAAATAAAAATCTGATTTGGATTAAGGGCCAATTAGACTCTATACAAGGTTACTGGGCTTCCTGGATCTCTCAACGAGCTAAAGCTTATTGGCTCTCTAAAGGGGAAGATAATTTGGGCTTCCTGTATGCCAAAATTTATGCTAGAAATAATCATAATCATATAAGGGAAATCTCCACCCCATTAGGGCATTTCACCTCCTAGAGGATATTGGTGCTGGTATTATCCATCATTTTAAGAGCCTTTTTAACTAACCTAAATCTCCTAATGTCACAGATTACTATTTTCCCTCTGGCAAAACTGTTCCCCCAAACCTCATCCCATCTCTTTTGGCCCCTTTCTCTGATGAAGAAATCAAGTTTGTGGTTTTTGATTGCTAAAGTGACTCTGCTCTAGGCCTTGATGATTTCACTTTTGCCTTTTATAAGCTCACTTGACACATTATTGGTTTTCAAGTATGCAATGCTTTCAAAAGCTTTTTATCATTCTAGCTACCCCCAAATCACCATTACTTTAATCCCCAAGGGATCTCATGCTATCAGCATTTCTGATTACAGACCCATCTCTTTATGTAATATTTTCTATAAAATTGTGGCGAAGCTTCTTGCCAACAAAATTAAACTGGTTTTACCTTGTATTATACATGAAAGTCAAGCTGGCTTTGTCAAGGGCAATTGTTCCACTGACAATATCCTTCTGGCTTCTAAGGTGTTGAGAGAATTTTCTTCCTCACATAATCTTTTTTGTGCCAAACTAGATATTATGAAAGCTTTCGATTCGGTGTTGAATGATTTTCTAGTTTGCAAGATGAAGCAAAAAAAGTTTTCCTGAGAAGTTTATTAACTGGATTAAAGGCTGCATCTTTAATATACACTTTTCCTTTTGCTTGAACGACTCTCTTGAGGGTTTCTTCAGGTCCTCTTCTGGCTTCCGACAGGGGTGCCCTTTTTCACCCCTTCTTTTTTGCATAGTGATGGACGGTCTCTCATGTTGCCTTCTTTTAAACAATCCTCCTGAGACTCTTGACATTATTTAGAATTGGGTCCATATGAGTCACTTTCTCTATGTAGATAACCTGCTCGTGTTTGGTAAAGCCACTCCCTCCTCTGTTGTTGGATTAAATGGGGCCTTATCCATATTAGCTAAATCTTATGGACTCAAAATTAATCCCAATAAGAGCTCGATTATCTTTTCCAAAATTACCACTTCCACTGACGTCATTTGTGACATTCTTGGGATTTCCAATGTGGAATCCTACCTCAAATACCTAGGGCTCCTGATCTCTCCTTCTAGATTAAATTCTTCTCACTTCCAACCACTACTAAGTAAAAGTTTTACTCTACTTGATGGTTGGAAAGTTAATTTCTTTCTTTTGCAAGTAGGGTCTAATTCATCAAGTTTATTATTGCCAACACTTTGGCCTATTTGATTAGGGGCTCTATTATAGCCGTGGCCTGTTGTAAATCCATCTCCAAACATTATTCTAGGTTCAATTTTTATGGCCGCATTTCTGAGAGGAAACTTTATATCATTGCTTAGAAGGATACTTGCCTACCTGAGAAGTTTGGTAGCTTTGGCATCCCCTCTTTTGAGGCTTTTTACCATGCTTCCACCTGCTCTTTCATTTGGCATATTTACAATACACACTCGACCTTAAGTAGCTGGTTTAGATCCAAATACCTCTCTATTTGGAAACAGTCTCTTGCCTATGCTTCTAAATATTGGAAGCTTGCTTGCATTACGGCTCATAAGATCAAAAACTGCATTTCTTTTGTAATCTCCATGCAAAGTTTTTTATCTATGGCTTGGGATATGTGGTTTAATGGGATCTCTTTAGATGATATACATCCATTTGTTAATTTTGACTTGCCACTTGTTAAGGACTACATTGCCAATTGGCACTGGGAGCTTCCTACATCGTGGACGGAATCCCTTCATTCTGTTATTGTCACGATCTCCATTGCTGAGAACCGGCTATGTCCTGGGATGGCTCTCATAACTTGACCTTTAAAAATTTTATGGATCAGTTTTATTGCAATCTGGAAGAGTTTAATTGGCATAAATTCATTTGGCACAAGTCTCATGCCCTTAGATATGCATTTTATGCTTGGATGGTGATTATGAAAAAGTTGAAATGTGCTGAGGTTCTAATTAAAAGATCTTTCACTATTAATGCTTCTTGGCTCTTTTGTTTAAATGCCCATGAGACTCATAACCATCTATTATTTGATTGTGATTTCTCTTTAATGGTTATTACTAATTTCCTTCAAGATTTGAAGGGATTCTTTTTAAGGCCAAACCTTTTCCAAGTTTATGATTTTATTGATAACCTGACACAGCTCAATTGTGGGGAGAATCATTTCTATTTTTTCGTGGTTGCTTGCACAATTTATCATCTTTAGCAGGAACGAAACCTTAGACGCTTCTTTGAGAGCTGGAACAACCCCTCCCAGCTCCTTATCGTTATTAAGAAGGCTATTTTTCTCAAAGTTAAGAATTGGAAATGCTTTCAAAACGTCAAAGCTCGTTTTTCTGTTCTCTCTTAATCAGTGTTGGCTTCTATTTATTTGGTCCGGATTGCATCTCTTGATTTTGCTTCCCAGTTGTGCTTCCTTTTGTATCGTTGCTCGATGTTTTTGAGGTGATTTTTTGCTACGGTTGATGATGATTGGGGTCAACCTGTGCTCTCGCCTCAGATTGTTAGTGGACTCTTCATGCCCTCTGTTGGATGCTCCCTATTATGGCCTTCAAGAAATCGGATTTCTCCTGGATGGCCTTTATGGCAAACTTGGTTGGCTTGTTTCTTTGCTTTGGTTCCTTGTGGCTAAGTGTCTTCTTCCGATTTGTTATGTGATGTAGCTTGGGTGTTGGTCCCATCCTGAGGAACTTTTATTTGGTCCGGTGAACGTACGTTGAGCTAGCACTAAGATCACAGGCACAAAACGAGAAATACCAAGCAAATACCGAGCAATACCAACAATAACGAGAAATACCATTATGTGAAGACAAAATACCGAGCAATACCGAGTAATCCCAAAAAATACCGAGTTTTTCTAGAAAAAAACTCGATATTTTTTGGGATTACTCGATATTGGTCTTCACAGAGCGGTATTCCTCGTTATTACCAAACAATACCTAGCAATACCGACCAAATACCGAGCAAAAACCGAGTAACAATCCTCTGACCGAACGTAGAGTTACATCCGGTTAGAGGACGTAATAAAAGTTCCATTCTGAGACCGCTTTTGACCTTGTTGGTCTTCTTTTGTTGGTTTTATGTTTGATTTTTTTTTCTTATAGGCCTTCTTGTTACTTGTAATTTTCATCATTCACTTATAGGCTTTGCTCCAAATTAAAAAAAAAAAAAAATCAATCTATTTATTGAATCTCTTCATCAGTCTTTGCTGACGTAAGTGGGAAGTAACTGAAGTCGACGTTACTTCAACCTGATGTTCAAATTTCAACTGACCTTTCGTCTTGACGTCCGAAATGGCGTAGCAGATCTCATAGGTTATCCCGATAATAACGGAAATGCCACCCGCCCCGGGCCTTCTTCCCTCCTTCTCCACCGCCTGCTCCTCCCCTTCTCCCCTCCTCTACTCCAAAGACAAGAAGCCACGATCCTTCCACGCCGCGCCGAACCCCACGTCACTTTCGCGCCGCGTTTACGCCCTTTTGATTATATCTGTCCTCTGCCTTGCCGCCGGCCTCGGCGGGATCGCCTTCACCGCCGCCAACCTCCGGCGGCCACCGAGAACTGTGACGGTTTTTCGATGCGGACGTGCGGAGGACTCGCTCAGGACCTACCGATCCAAAGTCCTTGGGGAGGAGGGGCTTACGGCGAGGCCGAAGATCCTCGGATTCGTCGGGGTGCAGACAGGGTTTTCCTCGCAGGATCGTCGCGCAGCTCTGCGGAACACTTGGTTTCCGGCGAGTACAGAGGGTTTGATGAGGTTAGATCTGGGATCTTATGTGCTCTGTATGATTGCTTTACTTTGGGTTTTGATTTGGGATATAGAATTGGGGTCTAATATCGTTGTTATGTGGTGTGCTTTACATTGGGGGAAGGAAAATTTATAAGCGAGATGTAGATTTGAAATAGGAATGTTTTCGCAGGATTGTAAACTGTAAATCTGAAGCTTATGCGTGGGATAATTTAATTTGCGTAGTGTAATTTTTTTGAGTGGATTGATATTTTGATGAACATGGCAGTCGGTTGATTATAAAATTGGATTTTTTTTTCTGCGATATAGAACCATTTTGTTTAAATTATGCTAATTTGTAGATAATAGTTTATGACCTTACATTTGGAATAATTGCTGACGAAGTTGAATTAAGAAACAATTCCTCTTTTTCATGATGAATATTGAGAATCTTATATCCACTTCCTTTATTATCATGCATGCATCAGCGCGCATTAGAATTTGAACTACATGCTTTCAGGGAGTTAATTAGCGTTTTAAATGGTTTCAATGGTAAATGCAAAGGCACCGAAATGAGCTTTGGTGTTTTTTGAAGTTTTGATAAATGCTGGAGTGATTCTTGATGTTCAAATAGGATATATGAAACCTTCTCTAGAATTCTTAGCTCGTCATTAGCCCTGGTGCTAAATTGGCACCAGCATACAAGGGTTTTATGCTGCTTTTTAAAGGAATTATTTTGAGAATTTTTTCTATCTTGAAAACATTTGACCACAAATTAGCTTAGCAGATGAACTTATGGTCTCCTAAAGAGAGCTATAAGAATTTTTGTTTGTTGATGAAACATTCTCTTATCCTTCAATGCACATTTGCATCTCTTGTTCATCACTGGTTTCCTGTGCATGTTGGCCGGCAATTTTTCCTTCAATGCACATCTGCATCTCCTGTTTGCAGGGTATTGCTAATGTAAATGTTTTACATTGATAATTTGATCTTTGCTTGCGAGGGATCAATGCATTCGCCTGTTGCTGATTGGCGGTTGGGTGTTAGGCATTATTGCATTCAACATCTATTGCTGATCATTTCTCGCAGGTATATTATTGTGCATATGACAAATCTTCCATTATTGTAGTAGTCATTTACATTTTCCATGATCTTCTGTCTCATGCTTGTAGAAAATCCATCACATTGGCGGTACATTCATCGTCATTACTTGTAGATAGGATTGTTGTATGCATTATAAACTCTCCGTTGTTGTATGTGGGCAAGCTGTGTTGAGTGCAAATCTTCTAATACTATTTGTAGGGCATTGCTGATGTTGACTGCGGGCTAGCGGACATTTGAGAAGTTACAACATTCATTGCATATTAGATTTAATTGCCAAACGACACTGCAATCCCCACCCCACTGCATTCTTTTGTGTATACTGGATGAATTGATTGTTTGATGCATGTTTATCCCTTCTTGCAGGGTGCTTTTGATATGAACATTGCACATTGGTCACATGATCTTTGTTAGTGAACAAACAGTACTTGAAATTTCAGCCGTCGCGAGTTCCCTGTTATTCATTCATGCTTGCTTGGATGATTTGAATTGTTATATTGCTTATGTATTTTTTAGTTAATTGTGCATTTTAGAAGTTAGGGTTTTATTCCTTATGGTTCAAATATATGTTTTCAGTCACTTGGAATTTTGGTAGCATTTTTACGTCTCCCCCATTTAGGAAAAATTTGGAGAGCTAGGCCTTCCCATCATGCTATAAGAGCATGTATGGTAGGTGTCATATTACACCCTGGCCGTAGTCTGCAATCCCACCGCGCTACAACAGCGCGTACGGGTCTTCGAGGTACCTATTTGAAAATACATAATTTCTTTCCCCGCAGACACTGAAGCACTTACACGGGTACTTAAAATTGTCTCCACCATGCTACAAGATGGTGTATAGGGCCTACCCGCCACTTCGTAAGCGCCGCACTAGGTCCCCTCCTACAGTGCTACAAGATTGCATATAGGAGGTCCTCCAGGGCGTCGCGAGCGCCGAGTATAGGATTTCAAGTTTGAGAGCTTATATCTTGGCGATCGGCGAGGTGACAGTGTCAGCAATGTCGAGACGGTGATAACAAAAATCACAAAATATATTTTCCATTTTTTTGTCTTCGCCTTATTTTCATTTTCTTCCTTTTTTTCTCATTTTTCTTTTTTTTATCTTTTTTTCTTTTTTCGTTTCCTTTTTTTCCTTTTTTGTTTTTTTTTTTCATTCTGTTTTTTTTATTATTTTTTGGAATAATAATAATAATATTAACATTATTATTATTAGTATAGATAATAATAATAATAACTATTATTATTATACTTAATAACTGTTAGGATAATAATTAAATAAATACAAGCAATGATTTTTACCTATTAACATGATCAAGTGAGAGTCGAGTTGATTGGCCTTTGAACGAGCTCGGATGGGTCGGATTAGGAGACCTGGACGAATAGGGCTTAGTCGACTAGATAAATGCAGATGGGCTAGAGGTTTTGCTGCTTGAGGGCTACGATGGCATCATACATGTATGAGGATTTTGTGAGATTTGAGCAATTTTTTTTTTTTTTTTTTTGGATTCGAATACATGTCAACAATGGTAGTGAAACCTGCAATGTTTTATGGTGCAGAATGTTCGCCATTAAAAGAGAAGCATAATATTAAGTGTTGTAGAGATGAGGATGCTCAAGTGGATGAGTGGCTTTACTCTTAGAGATAGGATACGAAATGAGTATATACATGAAAATATTGGAGTAGCTCTAGTGGAAGATAGATTAAGAAGAGTCATCTTAGATAGTTTGGTCACATAAAATGGTGTCCTTCTGATGACCCGGTTAGAAAAGTAGATGTATTAGATTTGATTTATGTTAAGAAAGGTAGAGGTAGACCTAAAAAGACTTGGTTAGAAAATATTAGAAATGACCTTTCTTTATTAGATTTAGATGAGAATTTGACTCTTTACAAGACATAATGAAGAAAAAGGATTCATAGCCGACCACCACATAGTGGGATAAAAGCTTGTTGTTGTTGTTATAGAGATTATGGTTGACTCATACTTGCTAATAATGAATAACACACCATTGTATTAAGGTTTTATAGAACTATAGTTCATAGAAGGTAGTGCTATTTTAAAAAAGTGCAAAATACTAAAAAAATAATGAACCATTTAATATTTAATTATATAAGAGATAAATGTTTAAATACAAAAATGCCTTATCAATGATATTTACATAGACCATAATATTTAGTTAATATACATGAAGATTAATCAAAGGCACAATATTCCATGCCAAATTTTTTACAAAAGTTTGATTTAAATTTAACAATTTTCTATTTCTTTTAGCTAATAAATGTAGCAATATGGTTTATAATAAGATGATAGTTTTACAAAATGAATAATATAGATAACAATATTCAAACGAACTCGAATCAATAATCTATAATAGAATATTGTTAGCATTCAACTAAGTTAGAAACAACAAACTTTGCTCTAAACAAATAAAAACGGTGCAATAGAAGAAGGAAATGCATGAAAATAATAAGAAGAAAAGAGTATTAATAATTACTTGATGGACAGAAGAGAGATATGTGTAATTTTGCACTATTGAGCACACATAACACAACACGTGCTATATTGCTTTCTTGCACCCTATGATACACAAGTACAGACACATTGACATGGATACAAGACACATTGATTATTAAAAATATAGGACGCAAATATAAGTTAGACACGACATTATAATTTTTATATCTTAAAAAATAGTGTATAGAAACTAAAAAAACAAAATTTTAAGAATAATTGAGAAAGATTTAGTCATTTAATTTGGATTTGTGCTTAAAATAATTAATATTTGGATGCCGAGAGCTATGCATCAAATATTGTGTTAGGCATTGAGCGGAAAGATGAAAATGTTATAAAAAGTCAAATATCAATGTTGTGCAATAGACATCAGGCATCAATGTAGAGACTGCATCATCCATCGATATGAGATGTGTCGGTCAATAAGTTGAGATAATGTTTGATAAAGATGAGATGTTGAGATGAAATAAAGGTGTGATTGTGGGTGTATAAATTGATGACATCGAGTCTCAAAATCAAGATAACGTTAGACTTTGATATTGAGATGATTTTGAAATGTTGATGTTATGACGGTGTTGGACATCGATGTTGAGATGACATCGAACATTGCTATGAAATCATAGTCTTAATTTGCTAGAGAAAAATGAAAATAGGAATGTTCGGAGAATGGGGTATTGAGTGTGCATGATTTATTTGTGGTACTAGTGAGGAAATAAGACATTTAGTTTTTTGAAATATAAGAAATTATATTAAAAATTATTTTTCATAAAATATTTAAAGCACGCATGTCCATCATTCATGTTCAATTTATTTTTAATAATTTTTAGTCGGACGTGTCTTCATTGTGTTTGACACATGTTGGGGGTGAGTCAAACACTTGTTGTGTTTGAGGAGAAGTGTTGGTGCATCATATAGCTTGCACCACTATATGAAAATCTCACACTTTTGTTTTGGCTTGAATTTATCATTTGGTTTAAGCTAAAATGGACAAAAACCCTTTGAATTTGAATCTGATATTAAGCATGAAAACATAATTAATTTGGAACTCCGAGAGAAATTTAGTTTAATGAAAATAAAACTAAACCATTATTTGAACAAGGGCTAAAATTTGAATTTGAATGTGAGATTAATCATGAATTTCAAATTGAAATGGACTGAACTGGAAACTACTGCATATTGGTTTCTTTACGCTTTTTTTTTTTTGATGTTCTATTGACTACTGTTGAGACCTTTTCATGCAAGCTATTATCGCATCATTATGAACTAACTTTTACAATCATATGTGAAAGGAAAAATAGGAAATCAAAAGCTGATTTCTATAATTTGATCTTGAGAGAATTGAAACCTTCAGTTTTTTATTGGATCTTAAAGGATTTTGGGGATTTGTTTATTTTGGGTTCTACACAGGCTATATATAGCACCTTTGCGGCATGTAAAGAACATATATGGTGAAATTAAGTTTAGTTCCTCTCAATTCTTATGTGTTATTAGAAGTAGAATCTTTGAGTACTTCACGAGGCTTGAGGCCGTTATGAACGGGTAATTCATATTCAAGCTGTTGGTCCGTTTGAAAATTTTCAGCTCCATATTTCCTTATAGGAAAAAGGTTCACATTGTTCATGTCAGTGGTGCAACTTTGTGGAATCTGTTTCACTTTTGGCCTTTTTGGTTAGGTTATGCTTCCTTACTACTAATTATGAATAGTTTTGGCTTTCCATTCATTTCTATCAGTAATTTTCTCAAACGACATGCATATAGGCGAGCTGGCAAAACTTGTGTGTATTTGTGCGCGTGTTTGTAATTATCAGATGCTATTTGTTTATTGTTTAATGTTCGAAAGAAGCAATATAGACGAGAATATGTTGATTTCAAACTTCATATAAATGCTTGGGCTTTCTTCTCTGTGCAAATAGTTTTCCCGGCAATGATTTTGTGGCGCTTTCTTATAATGTTTTTCAAGCAAATTAATATAATGGAAGCTAGAAAATCGCCCCAGGGATTAGAAGGTATACTACTATCCAAGGTTTTAAAAGGCGAAATCGGGAATCGAGGCGTTTTTTCTAAGCGAGGCGAGGCGTAAGCCTCGAGGCGGATCGAGGCGTAAGTCTCAAAAATGATTAAAATAAATTAATTTAAAATTATAAATAATGACAAAAAATAACAAAATATTATGTCAACTATAAATTTGAAGATTTGTTTCAATATAATACTGGTCTGCCGGGGGTCCAACGGGGCGCTGCCCCTTGGCGGGGTTCGACCTGCCCAGTCAGGTCGCAGGGTCAAGGGGCAGCGCCCCTGAGGGGTTTCCGGGGGCAGCGCCGGTTTTGAAATTCTGCTTGGTTTTTAAGTTTGTAAGTTGTTAGTATGAAAAGATACCGAGCGGTTCCTAGCATGTACCGCTCGGTACGGTACCGAAGCGTGACGAACTCAAACCAGCGGTCGAACGGGAAGAAAGGTCATTCCAGAGCACTCCTGCCGGATCGAAGAAGTCACTTGTGGTCGAAGTCGAACACGAAGCAGCTCTCAAAAGGGACGAAGTGGAAGCAGCGCGCTCGAAAGATAAGGAATTTGTTCTTCGCTGTGAGCTCCGTCGAATCCTAATGAGGCGTCGCCTCACACTGCCTCGAGGCATAACGCCTCGACGCGTACGCCTCGCTGAAAAAAATCACGCGCCTCGTCAAATACATTGAGGCTTAAGCCTCAAGGCGCCAGGTTAGCGCCTCGAACTGAATCGCGCCTCTGTTCGGACGCCTCGACCGCTTTTTTAATCGTGGCTACTATCTTTAATATGCGTTGTTGTTACACCAAGCTGAAAGCAAAATAAATGCATATTGGAACTGTGTACCACAGCTATTTATATGTAAAACTATGGCACAGTGCCTGATCATCTCCATTTTTCTTACATTGAGCGTAGCAGTACAATGATATACTTGTCATACAACTAATTAAAAATGAGGCTATATACGATTAACAGGCTTATGTAAATATTTACTGTTATACTTTTATTTGCAAGTTCTTAGGATTTTTTTTTAATAAGGTATTCTTCATCGGTAAATTTGCTTATATTCACTTGCAGTTTAGAACAATCTACTGGATTAGCTTTCAGATTTGTTATTGGACGAACAAAAGATTCCAAAAAGATGGCTGATCTTAAGAAAGAAGAGGAGAATTATCATGATTTTATGTTTATTGATATTGAAGAAGAGTATGCAAAACTTCCTTATAAAACGTAAGTGTGGAGGACCTCTTGTTTCTTGATTTTGTTACTACCCTTGTCATATATCACAAGTGCAAACTTCACCTTTTAGGTTGGCATTTTTCAAAGCAGCGTTCAAGCTTTTTGATGCAGAATTTTATGTTAAGGCAGATGATGATATTTATCTTAGACCAGGTATGCTACGTGGTTATTACGTATTGCTGTTATTTTTATTCAATGTAATGATCTATGTTATCATCAACTAGACCGGCTCGCCACTCTCTTGGCCAAGGATCGTGCTCATCGCCGCACTTATATTGGTTGTATGAAAAAGGGTCCCATAATCACTAATCCAAAGTTGAAATGGTATGTGGCACCTTGCTGTTGTTCAACTTTCTGATTACTTCATGAACAGTACAGCCGGGTGATGCATGTGATAGTAAACAATCTGCTTTTTTTTTTTTTTAAATTTGTAAATTAAGGTTTGAAAGCTCTGGTCATCTTCTTGGGAATGAATATTTCCTTCATGCATATGGACCAATATATGCCTTGTCCGCAGAAGTGGTAGCATCTCTTGCAGAAGCAAGAAATGACAGGTTAGTTCAGTTACCATTTGTGACAACATCTAATGTATTTTTTTAGAGTTTGTTTTAGAAATTTTATGTTAAAAAGACACCATTTATGTAGGCTAGCCTCTTTGAATTCATGTTTTGTTTCTGTATGGGGAGATGGGGAGCGTATAAATTCACAATCAGACTCATTTCAACTGGTTGTGCAGTTGAAAGGCAATACTTACTCCACTCGCATCTAATGCATCATGCATCTGCCACTATTGGTTACAATCCTATTCCATTCTGGAATAGAAAAAAAATTCTCTGCATTCTCCATCTTTTATATTGTGGATGCTTAAATTAGCTATTAGTGGAACAATAACAATGACCTTTCAGAAATATAAAAGGACATTACAAGTATCTAATAGATTTCTCTCAAGTTGCCTAATATTTGTTAAAATTGGGTTCTTATTCAACTCTTGAACACTTGTCGATTAGATGTGGATTTTTGTTTTCTTTTTATAGATGACTAGATGATTTTGAGACATAACCTGCATACCCTTTGAGATCAGTTATGGCATTTTGCTGCGTGAAGTGCACACATTTTAACTTAGATGTGTGCTTTTTTTTGTGTGCTTGAATAAGTTTGAAATATAACAAGCTTGACCACTATTATGGCATTCTGATTTGAGAGGTTCACATAATATATGGCTTAAAATGCTGAACTTAAAATGTAAAGTGGTAGCCTTTCTTTAGAAATATGTGATTGCCCTGTCCAATTAGGATTTATCACCCATGTTACAGGATGTACCGTCTGGAGTAGAATACTACCACATGGTGCATTGTGAGAAGGTATCCATCTTATTTTTTTATCAATCTTATTATTGACAATTCGTTTTCCTTCTTTTTTCTAAATGTGCCAGTCTGAGAATGTTCGACAATGAGGATGTCACCATAGGTTCTTGGATGCTTGCCATGAATGTCCATCATGAAGATAACCGGGCAATATGTGATCCCAAGTGTACACCAAATTCAATTGCCATCTGGGATTTACCAAGATGTTCAGGTGAAAAGAATACCTTTTTTTTGTCCTCTTACTTTTCTGCATATCATTTTGCATTAGTCACGGATTTTCTTACTAGACATTTGCAAGAGGATATGCCATGGTGTATGTTTTTTGCTGATGATATTCTTCTAGTTGATAAGATTAGAGAGAGAGAGTTTCAGGTAAGCTTGAATTATGGAGGTCAACCTTAAAGTCTAAAGGTTTTTGTTTGAGTAGATCTAAAATCAAATACCTGGAGTATAATTTTAGTAGTAATAGATATAGTGAGGGGATTATGACTTTGGGCGATTAAGTCATTAATTAGAGCACACGTTTTAGATATCTCGGGTCTTTTGTCCAAAGTGATGGTGAAATAGATGGGGGATATTATTAGTAGAATTCAAATTAGATGATTGAAGTGGAGGAATGCATCGGGCTTAGTGTATGAGAGAAAAGTACTCCTCAAACTTAAGGGAAAATTCTATAAGATGGTGGTGAGACTTGCAATGTTTTATGGTGCAAAATATTGGCCATTAAAATAGAAGCATAAAATTAAGTTAAGTGTCGCAGCGATGAGGATGCTCAGATGGATGAGTGGCTTTACTCTTAGAGATAGAATGAAAAATGAGCATATATATGAAAATGTTGGAGTAGTTCTAGTGGAAGATAAAATTAGAGAGAATCGCCTTAGATGGTTTGGTCACATAAAATGTCAACCTTTCGATGACCCGGTTAAAAGAGTAGATGTATTAGATTTGATCAATGTTAAGAAAGTTAGATGTAGACCTAAAAAGAATTGGTTATAACATATTATAAATGACATTTTTTAATTAGATTTAAATGAAAATTTTACTTCAACAGGGCACAATAGAGAAAATGATTTATTTAGCCGAACCCACGTAGTGGGATAAAGCTTGATGCTGTTGATGTTAAATGCAATTATAAAAAATTTAAGCTAAATACAAAAGCACTTTATATTTCTTTCCCAATAGATAGAGTTATAACTCTGAAGAAAAATGTGCACAAATCATCATAGCAAAACTTCTTTCAGGCCTTTCAGATTTCCACATAATCACCCATTTCAACTAATTAAACACACATTCTAATGAATAATAGTAAATGATGCAAAAAAGAAACACATTTTAGGATTTGAAAAATGACCATAACGGTAGGCAACATAAAATCTTACTAAACAAAAATACACTTTCGTAGAACATAACAAAATTATCAAAGATTATGTAGAACATTGTTTTACTTGAATTGTATTATAACATTATTTTTTAGAGTTCGGATTATTTTTTATTAAATAAAAAGTGTATAAATTCCAAAATGCGCTCTATAAAACTTTTAGAAAATATTCATAACGTTCAAAATCTCATTCTCTATAACATATAAAAAATTATGGGGTAAAAGTTTTACTAGTGCAAAATTATCCTCATTTTTCGATAACGGAGATAGTCAAACGTGACCTATCTCCTCAAACTCATTTTGTATTTTTGAAAACTAAGATAGTCAAACGTGACCTATCTCGAGACGAACAAATTTCTTAATAATTTGAATATAAGCATTATTAACTCATTTCTTTTTAAGAACTCTCTATATCACTTCTCTTGGGACTTTATCATATGCTTTATCTAAATCAATAAATATCATATGTAGATCCTCTTTATTCTCTCTATATTTCTCCATCAAACCTCTTAATAAAGATGATTAAATTATTATATATATATTTATTCTTCTTAGTATCTAATATATTATATAAATTATTAAAAGCTAAATATTTTGCATCGCATATTACTTTCTTAGACTTCTTACATGCTCTTTTATATCTTTCTCAATTTTCTGAGCTTTTAAATCTAAACTAATTTTTATAACAAAGTTTATTATCTTCGATCTTTTCTTGCACATTTTGATTCCACCACCAATTATTTTTACCGTTAAGAGATTTGTTTTTTGATACCCATCAATGCATCAGCAAAATCTTCTTACAAAAAATTGAGTTTAATATGACATGAAATGGCTATTAATAGTTATCGCTTGTTAATATAATGGCCGCAATACTTAAAGCTATTAATTCAGTAGTATTCAAAATATCAATAAACTAAAAAACAGCTAATGATGTGAAATATGATCCTCTTAACCTCTTAACCTGGTTTGTTGACTAACTTGTAATGATGGAATCAGTAAGCTGGCTTTCATCAACTTACATACAGAATCACTTAATTAGCATATTTTAGGCTTTGCTTAGGATAATTTTTTTTGTTGCTTTTTTTATTATTATTTTTTATTTATTTTTTTTTGTTGCTTCTTAAAGCAGTTTTTTAGTACCAAAAAAAAAAAAATACTTAAAAGTTGTTTTGCAAAGCAATAAAAAAGCCGTCCCAAACAAAAACTTAGTCAACATCATGCGTAACTTTGATATCTAAATCATTAAACATCATTTACAACTATTCTTGGTTACTACTTTATGTACTAGCTCTCAGCAGGGCAGAATTTTACGCTGCAGTAATGGCTTCTGCTGAGTTTTCTAAAATCTTAATGCAATTCTTTGCAGGTTTGTGCAACCCTGTAGATCGCATGAAGGAGTTGCATAGTATCAGCATGTGCTCTCAGAGTCCAACTCTGCCTTCTGAGGAGGACATGTGAAGATTCTGACTCTGTACTACCATAGATTTTGTGCTTGTTCTGGTTCTTCAAACTCTGGAAAGTCTGGTATGTTCTAACAAGGCTCCTCCCCGCCCAGTAGAAGCTTTCTACTTCTGAAATAAGAGCTTCTAAAATAATTTTCAATGGCATGTCATTGTTTCTATAGAGAGAAAATAATGGTTGGATTAGAGCATTGTTGGATTAACAAATATATTTTTTAGGATTATACATTTTTTTAATGTGCTCAAACAAGATTGTCCTCTGAACACTTTTTTTTTTTGCTATGTTATTTTTAGCAGGAATGTAAACATATTTTATACATTTGATTTGTAAATAGTAATGACATATGACATTTCTTTAATGGTACAGTCAACTTGTTGAGATAAGTCTGCCTGTGAGCAATAGTATGTTCGAAAATAAGAAATAGTTAATGCATGCAAGAAAACACAGAAGAAAAGAACATATGAGAATTTTCACCCGTTCTTAGGTCAGCCTAAATAAAGTTTCCCCATACCACCTCATCACCTAATCTCCTAACCCTAGCCGCCTCCTTCCCTCCTCTTGGCTGCGACTTCCCCTTTCCTTGGAGATCCCGCCGCCTACCCCTCCTCCCCTTGAAGAAATCTCCACGCCAAGCATGTATGGCGGATCCGGAGTTTGAGTGGGGATTAGTCTTCAACGCCGACGGGAGCATAAACATCCTACGATCACCGTGCTTCGACGTAGGATTTGAAGACGAAACCACCGTGGAAGAGTACTTGGAGAGAGTCGTCCCGATCCTTGCAAGCATCTACGACCGACAATTTGCTAAGCACACTTGGAGTCTCGAAAGTCAAACATTCACGCCCTCCTCGTCACCGTCAACTTCTCCGTGGCTAAAGGCCATTAGTGTGGCCACCATCTTCGTGGCATCGTTGAGTTTGTTAAAAGCCTTCTCCCGCTAACCCGAATTGAGTGTGAGTGATCAAGGTACTCATTGTGAAATTTCTAAACATTAGTCGTGGGATTTTATTAATTTACCGCATTTGCTTTGTTGTGAACTTTGAGATTCATCATTAATCGTGCCTAAATACTAGCTTGAAATTGCTTATCATAATATTTCTTCAATGGAAAATGCTTGAATCTTAATTTGCGAAAGGCCTAATCTTACTTGAGTAAGCTTTGTGAATCTTAATGAATTTCATGTGCAATTCTTGAATGTTTCACATCAATTAGTATATTTATACCTTTTTTTCCCTTGAGCTGACAAAAAACTTCAGCATCTGAGACTTCTGCATCCATCTCACACTAGAGGGGTGTAGAGAGAGAAACATTTTTTTGAAAAGAGAGAGACACTGCTAGGGTTTTGCCCCTTATGTTCCCGCCGTGTCTCCTTCCTGATTCTGGCCGCCTGATGGGGGCTTCTCCCCCCTCACCTTTCTTCTCCTTATGTCTTCTGCTACTTACCTAGCTGGTTCCCCCCCCCAACTCAATGCCTTCTGGCCTAATTTCATCTCTAACTTAACCTGACATGATCTGGTTGCTGACGAGTTTTCCCTCTCCTCTATTCCTCTTACCGTCAAAATTACTTTCTCAACTAACGACATAGCTTTGGGTGCTCCTGTTGGAGCTTGTCACTGTTCGGGTATTCTATTGGCCCTCGGCTTACCTATTTGAGTCTTCTCAACTCCATTAAGAAGTTATGATCCCCCAAGGGCTCGATTGACCTACTTTCGTTGAATGATGGTTTCTTCCTCTTCAAGTTCTCCTCTCTAGAAGACTTTGAGGTTGCTTGGATCGTAGGACCCTGATTCTTTTTCGGTAGACCTTTCATCCTCCAGAAGTGGACTCCTAAGTTCAAACCGAAGAGAGATGAGTTTAGCTCCATCCCCATCTGGATTAAGATCATGGACCTCCCATTAGCAGTTTGGAACCCTATTGGGATCTCAAAGATTGCTAGCTTCGTTGGTCACCCTCTGGCGATGGATGCTTTCACTGCGAGGAAAACTCGCCTCACGTTTGTCAGGGTATGTGTAATTGATTTCTAGCACCTCCTCTCTTCCAGATGAAATTCCTATTTCTCTATATGGCGACAATTTCTCTCTTAAAGTTCATTATGATTGGAACCCCACTCCTTGCACGGGTTCTGGCTCTCTTGTTCATCTATCTAACCTTTGCCACATTAATCCTCAACCAAAAGCTTTTCCACCCCCGCAACCTTGTGGCAGAAGCACCTTTAGAGCTCAAACCTCCCGCCCTCCTAACCTGAGACCTCCTGTTATCCTTCTTAACCTTGCACTGGGTTTGCTTCCACACAACACCCCACATCCCTCTGAAAATTCGTTGGGGATGTTAGGCCCCTTATGAACTGGCCCAAGACTAATTAAGAGATAGGTGAATTGATATTTTAAATATCTTTAAAACAAAATCAACAAACCCAACCAAATTCACCATAAAGAAAACACAATTTGGAAATTAAATGCAGAAATAATAAAGGAAAGAACACACCAGATTTATAGTGGTTCGGTGAAACGTTGACCTACGTCCACTCCTTGGAGGCACCCTCCGAGTATTGCACTAAACTAAGTGTCTCTCATTTAGCCCCCCACAGCTAGGTGGAGAAGCCCTTACAAAATCACTTCCACCTTCCCCAGTGCGGCGGAGTCGCCGGGTTCTTTAACACAAAAGAGATCTTCTTCTTCTGTGAACTTCCCTCAAGACAAGCCTTGAATCCGACGGTACTAAGGTGCAAGCTTGTTGGAGCAACCGTGTGGAATCCCCCTCCACACTCCCTTGAGTCCCCCCTTACAGGATCTTCTCCCTCTCTCAAACTTCACCCTTTCCTCACTCCCTTTCAAGCTCTCTCTTCAAGTTTTCCCCAAAAGAATGAAGCTACAATGGCTGCCAAAGACACTTACAAAAGTGCATTGTCAAAAGCTTAAATATAATATCTCAAAACGAGCTCATTAATGCAACTTGTTGACTTTATCGTCCAAGCCGATATGAATATCATCCTGGCCGATATGAATATCGTCCTGGCCGATAAGTACAAAATAAGCTCAATCAGCCGGGACGATTTGAGACGATCAGAAGAAAATTTGTTATATCGTCCAGGCCGATACAATATCGTCCTGGCAGATTAGTTCAAATCCGAGTATAGTCATCCTGATCATCGCCCGGAATAGAGCTGGCCGATGTCAATCATCCAGGACATCATCCTGGCTGATCCTGCGATCGGCCCGGTCTATAATTACCAGATTACCAGATTAATTTAGGCATAATTGAGCTGCATCGTCCAGGCCGATGTATATATCATCATGGCCGATGTCTTGAAATAAAGAATACCTAAATTGATCATGGCGGATAATTCTTTCTGATTTGAGCCTATCGTCCTGGCCGATACAAGGATCGTCCAGGCCGATCGGCTTAATGACGGCTGCCTTAATGAGGATGATGTCATAATTATGGTTTTTGTTTTTGAACCAATCGTCCAAGCTGATATAAATATTGTCCCGGATGATGTTACCAAAAACAGTAAACTCTAGGGAACAGTTAGAAAATCTTCCAAGGTGTGAATGAGCAAGTTTACAAAGCATCAAGAGCCACACCAAATACAATAGACTCAAGAAAGGAAAAAAGGTACAAGCTGACTCAGACCTAGTTTACCAAATCTTGAGCTGATTTCAAATTGCAGTATGATCTTGTGGACCTGAAATGTCAGTAGATAAGGTAGTCGTAGAGAAATAAGAGTGATTGCTATAATCAAAATCATTATCCATGAAAACAGATCCGCAACATCCTTTGTTGTTACTGCCCCTCCACAACCTCCTTCTAACTCGCCTTCCACTTCCTCCAGGGATGCCCAACCTCCTCAACCTCCCGTGCTTTCCCTTATCCCCTTTTAGCGTTCTGGTGACTTACCTCATCCTCCCCCCATCGGCTCTTCTGCCTCCTCTCTACACGCTCCCCTTCCCCCCCTTCCACCCAACCTGCTCTCCTCCTCCTGGTAACCTTTCTCCTGAGGTCCCTAACTCAAATTTTCTTATCCCCAATTTGAATTCTCCTACTGAAAAAGTTTCTTCTTTTGACAGCCCTTCTTCCCCTCATATACTGTCCCCTGGCCTTACTAGTCATTCCTCCCCCAAAGCTCATAATCCTCATGACAGAGTTATGGGCTCTCACTTCTCCACGGCTCAGGTCATCTCCCCGAACAAATTCAATATTTTGCAACAAGAAGAACCTCTAGATCAGGACAAAAATCTGCTGGGAACGGCTTCTGAATTCTCTAAAACCCTGCAGTCTTGCTCATCTAAAACTTCAAAAGCCAAAGGCACTAAGAAGGCGCATCCTTCCTCTAAATCCAAATGACCCTTCCACACATTGGTTGCTGGAATGTTCCGGGGTTTTAATGCCCCCGACAAAGTTCTAGCTTGTAAACAACTTGTCTCCTCTCATCTTTTGGACATGTTATGTATTCTGAAAACTAAAATCCCTTGCTCTACTTTGGATGACGCTTGGTTCATGAATTCTCATCACATTTTTCCTAATGAGTTGAGTTGTAATAACTTTAATTTATCTTCTCCGGGGAGGATTTGGTTAAAATGGAAATGAGCTATTATCTCCTTTACCCATATTATTGCTCACCCTCAAATGATTCATGGATAGTTGTCTACCGGCTCACTTTTTCCTTTTCTTTTGACTGTTGTATATGCGGCCAACTCTCCTATGGATCGTGCTCCACTTTGGTATCTGTTAACTAGCCTGGCTAACTATATTTCTTCCCCTTGGATTGTTATCGGAGACTTCAATTGTTGTAGAGAGGCGAAATATAAATTTGGGGGCAATCCTATTCATTTCAGTAGATTTGGGGAATTGAATAATTGGGTGTTTAAATCAGGTATGCTGGACTTAGCCTCTAATGGTTTGTATTACATTTGGTTTAACCAAAGGATAGTCAATCCTATACACATTAAGTTGGATAGATTTTTTTTTATATATACCTACTGTGTATTGCATATTTCTTTTCTTTTCTTTTTCCTCAAGTATTAGACATTTTGTTTGATATCTACCAAACTTACTCTAAATTTTAAATAAATACTAAAATTTATGTCAACCATATCAATTGAGATTCAATACGGGGTTCCAATCTGCCACTAGTACTAGTGATCAACAATCAACATTGGACCCTTCTAGTGGAGTGCTGATTGTGATGATGACCATAAAGATTGACAAAAAAAAGTCAAAATTAAGGGCCGAACTAGCATATGCCATTTTCTTATAATCATTAAATAAGTTTGTGTGGATATTATTTAGTTTGATATATAAAATAACAACATTTGTTCGATTAATTTTTTGCAAAGATTTATAGTCTTTTTGTCTCATTTGTTTATGTGAATTGCTGCCTGATGCTAATTGCCAACAAAAAATAAAATAAAATAAACAACTTTGTACAAGGTGCAACATTGCGAACTAGTTTCAAATAAACAAATGCAACAATGTCTGTATCAGAGGAACAATTATTACGTCATCTGACCTGACGTAGCTCTACGTTTGGCCGCCAATAACATGTCGCCACGTGCTCTCATTCTTTACCGCGTGGCCCGACGACTTGACCCGGACCGGAACTTGGGATTGCTATGTTCGCGTATTGTTAGGTATTACTTGGTATTTGCTCGGTATTGCTTGGCAATAACGAGAAATACCGCTCTGTGAAGACCAATACCGAGTTTTTCTAGAGAAATACCAAGCAATACCGAGTTTTTTAGAAAACCTCGGTATTGCTCGGTATTTCTCTAGAAAAACTTGGTATTGCTCGGTATTTCTCGGTATTGCTCGATATTTGTCTTCACATAATGGTATTTCTCGTTATTGTCGAGCAAAATCGACCAATACCTAGCAATACCGAGTTGTCATTGATTTAAAATACCCACGAGCGACATACCCACTATTTGCCAGGTCGGATCCGCATTTTTGTACCTGCTACGTGGCGCGATCTCAGTGTTGACCGAACGTAGAGCTACATCCGGTCACCGGACCAAATAAAAGTTCGTATCAGAGACAGTAATACACAGTGTGCATCCCGAAAAAATAAACATTTCTAACATAATTTTCCTAATAAATAGCTGTGTACAAACTCAAAAAGCTATCAAATGAACAAATACAACAATGTGTTTTACTATAAACTTATACAGAACAAAACATAGTGTGTATTAGAAAAAATAAACATATTTTCAACATAATTTTTCTAATACATTGTTATGTAAAAACTCAAAAAAGTTTTCAAAACAAATACAGCAATGTGTATTGCTATAAATTTATATCTAAACATGTACATAATAATACATAATAGTACACAGTGTGTATTAGGAAAATAAACATATTTCTAACAAAATTTTCGTAGTTACATTATTAAAAAATTTGAAGAATACATCATAAACCCTAAAAAACTATATATTTATATTGAATTTTTAAAAAATCGAAAAATGTTTTACATAGTTGTTATACAAAAGCATGTTTGTTTGCGACATTCAACAAATAATTGAATAATACACTTTAAACTCTAAAAAAATTATATTTACATCAAACACATATAAACTTGTAAGGAGTTCAAAATTTACCTATAATAAATCTCCCATTGTTGGTTGTAGTAAGTCTTCCTAGGCATTTTGCATGCCGCCTTTTATCTCCTCGGAGAATGTGACGTCCTCCAAACCAATTTTCATCTCCATCACCCATTTCTTATTTTTCAGCAGGTATCAAAAGGTGATGTTTCGGTTGCCAAAATCCTAAATATTTGGACTCTTTCGTAGATTTCTTTCTTAAAAACCTAAAAATGAATGTCTAGACCGGATCGAGTTGTCAGCCGCACGTATCAGCATTTTATTTGAGTATGGACGTAGAGCTACATCCGGACTCCACACCTAATAATTTCTCCAAGAATACAGTCCCCATTAATACACAATTGTGTACAAATTCAAAAAGCAATCAAATGAACGAACACAACAATGTGAATTGCTATAAACTTGTACATAACAATACAAACTGTCTATCAAGAAAAACATTAATACATTTCCAACAAAATTTTTCTAATACACAGCTTTATAAAAACTCAAAAAGTTTTCAAAATAAATACAACAATGTGTATTGCTATAAACTTGTATTTAAACTTGTACACAACAATACACGATGTGTATTAGGAAAAATGAACTCAACATACTTTTTGAGCTTTATAAAAACTCAAAAAGTTTTCAAAACAAATACAACAATGTGTATTGCTATAAACTTGTATTTAAACTTGTACACAACAATACACGATGTGTATTAGGAAAAATAAACATATTTTTTAACATAATTTTTATAATTACATTATCATAAAAATTGGAAGAATACATCCTAAACCCTAAAAAACAATATTTATATTGAATTTTCAAAAAAATTTAAAAATGTTTTGCATAATTGTTATACAAAAGCATGCTTCTTCATTGCATTTGACATATAAATAAGTGAAAAATACGTCATAAACCCTAAAAAACTATATATTTACAGTGAACACAGTAAAACTTAGGGGGCATTTAAAATTTACCGATAATAACCCCAATTTATCTCCCATTGTTGGCTGTAGTAAGTCTTACTGGGCATTTTGCATACCGCCTTTCATCTCCTCGGAGACTGCAACGTCCTTCAAACTAGTTTTCATATTCATCGCCTCTTTCTTGTTTTTCTTTCTCATCAGGTATTGAAATGTGATATTTTGCCCGCCAAAATCCTAAATATTTGGGCGCTTTCGTTGATTTCTATCTTAAAAACCTAAAAACAAATGTCTATACCAAATCAGGTCATCAGGCCGCACGTGTTGGCGTTTTATTGGAGTCCGAACGCAGAGCTACCTTCTGACGTATTCTTTTTGAAGTGGATTCAAATAATTTATAATTAATCTTCATTATTTTAAATTATTATTTTGAAATAAAAAAAATATTTTTAAAATGTATAACATTTAAATGCAAGAATATTAGATGAATAAATATTAAAAATTATATATATTAGTTTAATAAATATTAAATTAATCCAGTAGCATATATGTAAATCCTTCTTTAAAATAATTTTGATTGACAATGTTTTTTTTTTTTTATTTTAAAATTTAGCATTATCAAATTGCCTTGGCTCAACTTTCCTAAAGTGTCTTTTCAATTGAAGGCAAACATAGACCTTACTTTATGGGTCCACCGAAAGCTAATCTTAGGCTTCATTTAAGACTATTTTCTTATTGATTCTTAAAGTAATTTTTAAATATATTTTTATTAAAAAAACTACTTCAACAAGTAATCAAAAAGACATCCCAAACAAAGAAAAATTATTAGTTGGCGGACACAGGGTACCAAGCGGTACCCAACAGCATCGAGTGATACCTAACTAGATACCCTATACTTGTGTGCGGACTGTTCTCCCCGTCCGCACCACGCACCTAATAATCTCTCCCAAACAAAGCCCTACACTGCTACATTCGACTGTCGCATTCGGCTGGCGGAAGTTCAAAATTTTTTAAAACAATTTTGTATGACTATTTTTTAAAACAATTTTTAGTATAAAAATTTCTAGCTCAAAAAATTTTTATATTAAAAATCTGCTTTTTAAAAAAAATAGCAAAAGTTATCCCAAACAAAATTTTGTAATTGAATTCACGAACTGAAAAGTTGGACATTACTATCAAAACGACTGACATACGAACCTGGCAATGGAAAGAAAAGGAATACCACATACCGGTAAAAGCTTCCAACCAATCCCGTTTTGTTATGGGCTGAGGCTGCGTGAAGATAACGACAGCCATTTAGATGTCAAATTATTGCATCAGTTCACCGGACGCGGAGAATAAATTCGGACGTCCAATAAAAATTTATCTCGTCACCTGCGCTTTTGACTTGAGTTTTAATTACACTTTGACTGCGCTTTGACCTGCACTTTACCTACGCTTTACCTGCGCTTTACTTGCACTTTACCTATGCTTTTGACGCGCTAAATTTAAAATAATATTTTATTAATATCCAGATCTATCTCTGCGTCCAGTGACCGGATGCAATAATTTGCCCATTTAGATAGATGATTTAGTATTAAACTAAGCTTCATCTGAGACAGTTTTTCTATTGCTTCATAAAGTTATTTTCTAGTATAAAAAAATAATTAAAAAAAAATGTCACAAACGAAACGTCAAAACCTTAAAATGATAAGCTTCTTATATCCCATAATGTGGCAGTAAAAAACCATCTACCCAAATTTCATATAGTGACAGAATTTGAAGGCAATGTAGAAGTAATAAAAAAATACAAACAAAATTTTCCAATGTGCAGCAGATCAAAGTGTTTCCACATTAACATTTTTTTCTCACTGGAAAACTGCTAGCATAATTAGAGGCAATAATCTGTTTCTAAATATTGGAAAATTATTACATGCGGCGTCCGGATTCGTTCGGAGGCGAATCCGGACACGCCACGTCACCCGGGGCCCGGTGCATCTGGGTGACGTGGCGCGTCTGAATTCGCCTCCAAACGATCCGGACACCGCATGTAATATTCTCACCTAAATATCAAACATAAACACCTGTTGCCAGGAGAAGGAACAGTGATCCAAAACCCTGCAATAACAGTAAATAGGCAGTGCTGCTTACTTTCCAGTAAATTTTGGTGATTGGTTCATTTATTAATTCAACTTTTCTTTATGCGAATTTACATACCAAAAATACAGAAGCGAGAGCGCCAGTTGCAATTTCCTTTGACAGGCTACGATTCCTCCTTGATGTAGTGGCTTCATAGCTGCAAAATGCAAAGCATTGGAAAGAGGTAATAATAAGTACTACAAATTTCTCAAGTAAATTCATGAAAAGTATGAGTTACCTAAGAGAAGGTAGAGCTGCTTGTTAAGTTAAAAATAAAATAAAATTCAAAACGGTGAGTGAAACCGACATCATAAACAAGCAAATATTATGTGATTGTTATCCATTTGCTACCACTAAAATAAGGCACTGCAAGCAAAAGCCAAGTTTTTAAAAAAGAGATTTTTACATACATAACACTTAAAACTTTCGAAAATACATATTCAACACTCAAATTATTGTACTTACTGATATACCACCTAAAATCCTCATTTTCCTCAATTCTACCACTCCGTTCAAACCCGTCAAAAATCCCGCCTCATGTCGTCTTCCGTACGTTCGTGCGAAGCAACTGCGGCCATGGAGATGTCTTCGGCAATGTGGAGCAGCAAAATGCCTGACCTGTCGCTTCTTCGTGGCGAGCGTCTTCATCGCGAGAGCGAGAGCAGGTTTGCTCTTTTTTTTCTCCATTTCTTCGGTGCAGTGAAACATTTTTTGCTGGAAGGAGCTCTTGATCTCTGCCATGACTTTTGTTGCTGCTAATTTTTTGGATGACCAGGGTTTCCCTTCGAAGCCATTGCTCCAAGCGAATTCCTAGGCTCCAAATCCCACCTCGTGTTAAAAGAGCATCCATCGCCACCGTAGCTAGGGGATCGAGGAGCTCCGAATTCAATGTAATTCTTCTTCTCATCCATCACTGCTCCGACATAACCTTCACATTTAATTTGAATCAAAATTTGTGCGCTGAGTGAATTTCTCGGCCGTTTCTCTTCTCCTCCACGTCATTTGTTGTTTGATTCTCGTCCATCTATGGAAGACGAGGCGTCGCTAGTCTAGCAGTGATCGACGACGAGTTGAGTCTTCTGATTGAGAGAAGGTTAGAGAGAAAATGCTGTAGGAAAATAGAAGCAGAGGAAGTAACTAAGGGTTGCTGCTTCTGCTTATCAGAAATAGTGGTTGTAGAAATCGTGCCCTTGGAATTCTTTCCAGAAGATCTGCTCACTCTTCTTTCTCTGATAGAACCTAAGAACACTCGAACAGGAAGAAGAAGGGATTTCATACGTGAAAGGCAGAGTCAGGGTGGCTATTCATGGAGTTTTTGACGGAGTGATAATTTTGATAAATCGAGGGTATTTGAGTTGTATGTATGTAAATAATATATTTTAGGTGTTAGATAAGTAAATATAATAGTTTGAAGTGTTAAGTATGTAAAAATCCCTTTAACAATTATTAATTTCCAAGAAGTTGCATGTATTTGAAAATACGGTGGAAATTACTAAGGGGCTGTTTAGTTGGCTGAAAAATAAATACAAAATAAAAGAAATATAGTGAAAGAGTAATATAGTGTATTTGAATTACTTTGGAGTTATTTAGATGAGTAAAATTAATGTGGGGAATTACTTTTTTGAAGTTTGGCTTGAAGTAAAATGAATGCAATAAAAAATTCAAAGATAGGATGGTTAGTGGTGGTGGAGAGAGTGGTGAGAGCAAGCAGCGGTGGCAGGCGGTGGTGGCTACAACTGGAGGTGGCAGCAGTGAGCAGAGGCCGGCCGTGTTGGAAGGCGGCGGCTGCGGTGGCATTGGCATTGGCTAGCAGGTGGCAACAGGCAATTAAGTTCCAATGAATTTGAAATTCCAAACATATTAAAAATGAACTACATGGTGAATTCAAAATATATCAAAATTTTACACTGCATTAGGTTTACTTCAAACAAAAAACTAATATTCTTCAAACCCTTGCATTTATAATACTATGAATGCAATAAGAAATTCAAAGATAGGAAGGTCAGTGGTGGTGGAGAGAGTGGTGAGGGCAAGCAGCGGTGGCAGGCGGTGGCAGCTACAACTGGATGTGGTAGCAGTGAGCGGAGGCCGGCCGTGTTGGCAGGCGGCGGCTGCGGTGGCGTTGGCGTTGGCCAGCAGGTGGCAACAGGCAATTAAGTTCCAATGAATTTGAAATTCCAAACATATTAAAAATGAACTACATGGTGAATTCAAAATATATCAAAATTTTACACTGTATAAGGTTTACTTCAAACAAAAAACTAATATTCTCCAAACCCTTGCATTTGTAATACTTTACACCCTTTAACTTCAAACCAAATAGTCCCTAAATGATTTCCCCATAATTACATCAAGACTGAAGTCTCTGAATAGAATACTACAATAGAATACTACAGAGTATCAAAATAGGTAATTTTTATCTACATCAATGTAAAAGATGACGGATAGTTAAATAGCTGCTGGTAAAATCTTAAGCCAAAATTCTATCAAATCAATTTAATTTCAATTTTATCAGCGCTAAGGTTCTCCTCCAAAAGTGAAGAAACAAAATAAGGTGATAATGGCGAAAAATGTGTAGACACTGACTGCAGCGTCTCTTTTAGCCGAAGCATCATAGTTTCACCCGATTAACTGTGGTGGGAAATAGACAGCCCGTGAATGAGAAAGAATTTAACCCAATCGACAGAAAAAATGGGTATAGTTTGACTACGACAAGCTAAAGCTAGATTTTTTATCTAAAATGTTGAGATTTAAAAGGGGAAGTCTAGAGAATTAGGGAATAAAATAATTTTAAAAATAAATAACACAATCGTAAGAAACTAAATGAAACCAGAAGAGTAAAAAAATATAACGAACACTATAAGCTATTGTCTGTTCAGAAGATTACCAATGTGAATCGAGAAAGAGAGAAATGGATAGAATGTTACATATAAATTATTGAGATAAATAAAATTAGTGAAAGATTTTATTAAATAGTTCATTATTGGTTAAAATAATATAAATGTAACTAGTGCTCACACTTCTCAGGCTAAATTAACATAAGATTAAAAACATTTTTCATAGAAATGAATAAATATTACAACCATGTATCATTTAAATCTTGATAATCTTAATCTCATACTGCCTTTTAAATCCTCAAAGCTCATAACCATGTAACATTCAAAAATAAAAAAACTATATTACAAAAAATGATTTAGATGTAAAAGATGAAAAAAATCAAAAAATACATAAAGTGGTTTGTAAGTAATATAAGAAAGCAACATGTGAGGCAAAGGATTTAGTTTTTAATGATTTATATAATATATTAGATACTAAGAAGGGCAAAAGATATATGTATAAATTTAAGTGAAGTGCATTAAAGATGAAGATAACAAAATATTTTTATTAGAAGAGGATATTCATCAAAGATGAGTGAGATATTTCGATAAAGATTGTGAGAATACGATTGACATTAGTGACTTTAATGCCCTAAATGAAAATAAAGATTTTTATTTTTTTCGTCGTATTAGTAAAACCAAAGTTAAAGAAGCTTTTAGGAAAATGAAATATAGAAAAACTATTGGACCTGATGATATTCCAATAGTGTGGAATTGCTTAGGAGAAGAAGTAATTTCTTGGCCTACAAAACTTGTCAATATTATTTTGAGGACTAAAAAGATGCTAGAAAAGTGGAGGAGTGTGTTGATTCCTATTTTTAAGAATAAAGATGATGCACAAGAGTATGCAAAATATAGAGGAATTAAGTTGATGTGCCGTAAATCTAAACAGTGGGATTATAGGAGAGAGTTATTGAGCATAGGTTACGACGTGTTACTAATGTTTCTCAAAATCAATTTGGATTCATGCTGGGTAGGTCTACCATGAAAGCTATATATTTATTGAGAGGTTTGATGGACAAAGAATCTACATATGATATTTATTGACTTAGAGAAAGCATATGATAAAGTTTGAAAAGAAGTGCTCTGGAGAGTTCTAAAAAAGAAATGAGTTAATAATGCTTATATTCAAGTCATTAAGGATATGTATGTAGGAATTGTTACTTGTGTTCAAACACAAGGTGGTTTGACAAAGTATTTTTCTACGTCAGTTAGATTACATCATGGATCAACTTTAAGCCCATATCTTTTTGCTTTAGTCATGGATATTCTTACTAAATATTTACAAAAGGATGTGCTCTGTTGTATGCTTTTTGTTGATGATATTTTTTTGTTGATAAGACTAGGAGTTGAAGGAAAACTTGAATTATAGAGGTCAACCTTAGAGTCTAAAGATTTTCGTTAGAGTAGATCCATAGTCGAATACATGTAGTATAATTTTAGTAGTAATACATCTAGTGGGGGATTGTGACTTTGGGTGATTAAGTCATTAATAAGAGTAAACATTTTAGATATTATGGGTCTATTGTTCAAAGTGATGGTCAATAAATGAGGATATCAGTAGAGTTCAAGTTAGATGGTTGAAGTGGTGGAATGCACAAGCCTATTTTGTGATAAAAAAGTACCCATCATACTTAAAAGGAAATTCTATAAGATGCTGGGGAGACCTGCAATGCATTATGACACATATTGTTGGTCATTAAAAGAGAAGAATAAAATTAAGTGTTGCAGAGATGAGGATGCTTAGGTAGATGACTGGTTTCACTTTTAGAGATAGAATGCGAAACGGGTGTATATGTGAAAAGATTGGAGTAGCTCCAATGGTTGATAAGATTATAAAGAGTCTCCTTAGATGGTTTGGACACATAAAACGTCAACCTTTCAATGACTCGATTAGAAGAGTAGATGTATTTAATTTGACCTATGTTAAGAAAGTTAGAGATATGCCTAAAAAGATTTGTATAGAAAATATTAGAAATGACAATTTTTATTAAATTTAAATGAGAATTTGATTTTTAACAGGACACAATGGAGAAAAATGATTCATGTAGCAAAATCACGTAGTGGGATAAAGGATTGATGTTGTTGTTATTGTTATTGTATAATCCTTCTTATTAGTACATCTTATACTTGTTTTTTAAGAACTCAAATCACGTAAAGGTTATTTTGCATCATCATATTACTTTTATGAGTGTCGCCATAGTGACATCAAAGTAAGTCACTATCTATGTTGATAGTCCTAATTCACAATCCCAAAAAAGGTTCATGTTTACACCCTTGTAAATTATTGCGGACATACAAATTACCACCCATGACAAAGTCCCTTTGTGTTGCTCAAATATACAAAATGAAGAACAAAATGAGTGAGAGAGATTTATAAAAGTGAAATATATCTCTTCTTCCACTCTATCCACCTTCCTCCACTCCATCACCTACTCTCTCTCTCTCTCTGCCACTCACTATTTGTCCCTCCACGTTCTCTCCCACTTTCACTCTATTATTTTCATTCCCACTAAAAGCCTTTCAATTTCCTATTTCAACAACAAAATCCCCAATGGTGAGAAAGGGAGAAGAAAAAAGAAGCAACCAAACAAAGTCCAGCCTAAAACCTACTGCACTATATTAGGTTTAGGATTGCTCTCAAATTTGATTCAGTTTTCTCTACATCTTTATCAAAACCAAAGTCACCTCAGGAGCCTATTCGCTAATCATACGCGCCTTTTTAGCGTGCTAGCAATAGCTGCAAGGCTCTCTTTAGATCCATACATTAATTTCAAGCTACAGTAAAGTAGAGGTGGGGTTTTATTTTTGCGAGCTCTATACACTACCCATACATGCCCTAGTTTGATAAGAGGTCTGATTTAGAAGTGTAATGACTTGTATGCCACTCAAATATGTCATGTGATGGAATACTTCTCTCTAACCTCCTCAAAAAGATAATAAAAAAAATTATCATAGCAAACATCATCAAAATTTCTAGCAAAAACCCAGGCCAAACTTGACAAATCAGAGCTTAGCATTTTGGGTGTGTTGCAAAAGTGCTACACTGATGAAGATCATATGACATGAATAAGGACATAATGAATATATATCATAAATAAAAAAAAGCCAAATTTGCATCAAGAATGCATGATAGAACAAAATATAAACAAATAAACAATAACAAATGCCAACTTACACGAAATTTCCACTAATTCCATGAACCAAAATAGAATCGAGTTGAGCTGTAGGCAAAGTTGATTAGTTAATCTATTAAAATTGTGGTTTAAAATTGCACAATTAGAGGCTTGACTCAACGTAATTAAAAAAATAAAAGGTAACGACGCTTGCTTGATGAGGCTTGTCTTAGAGCACGTCTCAATGTAATTTTAGGGCAATTTTGACTACGTGTAAGCCTAAAAATTACTATTTAGATAATTTTAAAATTTTAATTCATAAATTATATATATATATATATATAGTACTTCTCCTAAACCAAGCCAAACTTTATAACTGCACGACCTTAAGTTTGCAACCGCACGATGCACACTACACCACCCTTACGCCTACACTCAATCCTACTATTTTAAAGCATTATTAGCTATCGCCGATGCTTCTCATCCAACACTTTCTCTTGTTACTAAAAATCCATTTTTTTTATTTTTATTATGAGAGAGGAGAAAATCAACTAACCATAAGGATGATTTTCAATGAATACCTTTTGAATGATGAGAGTAGGGGAGACTTTAAATTCATATATAATAACCTTAACTAATTGTATATGTTGTGCCATGAGATTATTTATTTAGCATTTTTATAGCATTATACAATATTTAATGGCCTTAATTTAAACTTTTAAGATCTATTTTAAAATCTTATATTGATGTTAGTGTTTTATTTATTATTTCACATTTTTTATTAATTTAATGCTTTATTTCTAAGGCTTATGCTTCAAAGCTTAAGCAATGCCTTATAGAAAAAGAATGCCATATTACTCGATTGTGCAATTTCAATTCTTATTTAAAATCATGGTGTAAGTCCATAATAAGAAATAATAAAGAATTGCAAAAGCTATATGAATTCATTTTGGAGGAACACCAATGAACTTCAAATTAAAGATACCTCATTGTATTTTCCCTATTGTAGATGATTTTCTGTCTTTAATTTGTGCTCCCCCTGGATGTTCTAGCAAGATCTCCTTTTGATTTTGATTTCTTCTCCTCTTGACAATAACAATTTAGGCTTCATTTGGGACGGCTTTCTATTGCTTAATTTTTATACTATAAAGCTGCTTTAAGAAACAGTAAGAAATTCATCTCAAACGAAGCCTTAATTATCTCAACTTTTGACATATTGTAGACAACAATGATCTCCTTCTCCTAGTTCCAAACCTCGGATGGACGAATTAATGCTCTCAACTTTAAGTCTATTGTAGCAATAATGACCTTCTCATATGTCCAAACCTCGAATGGACTTTGGACAAGAACGTTAAGTAATGGCAAAGATGGTTGATAGTGCAGGAGCAGTTGGCGACAATGGAAAAGTAAGGAAGACCAGTGGTTTTGGCAACTAGTTTGGTCGACAACCAAGGGCGTTCAGAATAGAGAGAGCATTTAGCAAAAACCTTAATGATACTCTCTTATAAGAAATGATCCTATTTACAAACAAATTATAGTAAGAGTAAATTCAAATTCAACTTTATCCTTCCTAAACTAATTCTATAATATAAAAAACCAACCAATCTTGAATTAAAAGAAAAATATATCTAAATAAGATAGCTCAAAATAAATCATATTAATTGATCACCAAGATAAGGCTTCATGGATTGACAAACCAAGACAATTCTACTACCTACTTGATTGTCGTTAAAAAAATAATTTTTTTGCTTCCTAATCTTGAACATCAAGCATCTAATTGCTGATCCATCTTCACCCATGGACTCTGGTTCACTTGATCTTTAATCTCATTAATGCAATATAAATGTCACCGCCATTAACAATCTCCATCAATAGATTGATTCATTAAACTTTTCAATGATTACGATACCATTGATCTCTTCCTAGTCTGATGCCGAAATGATCATGGTCGGGTTGATTAGCCATCCACTTGATTTGATCCTTAAATCATGGGTCCTCCTTTCATGAAAAACTGATCCCTAAGAAATATTATCACCAAATAATGGTCAACTTTCCAAGCCTCCTTATTATTCCACTTTGCTATGCTAAGAAATAATCCTCCTTGCCAATTCATTTAGTCTGCCTTGTACCTTTGTTTTATAGTTGGTTGTATTCTCCTCAAGTAGAATGTTTAACTCTAAGGGCATTTCTCATCATCCATTGTACATAGAACTTCTATAAGCTCGTCATCCACCAGCAAAGGCTCAAATGGCTTCAAGTTCTAGATATAGACCATCAAATAGATCTCCATGCATGGTAATAACTCTAATCGACAAGCATTGCATCCAATCTCATTGATAAGCCAAAATAGGGGTGTAAACGAGTTGAGTTGAGTTGAGTATCAGCTTTAATCGAGCTAAGTTTATTTAGTTTTTAATGAGCTTGAGTTCGATCTCGAGAAAAGCTTGTTAAAAAATTTATGGACTCGAACTCAACTCGATTGCTCGAGCTTGTTTGGAAAGCTCGACCTTGACTCGATTGTAGAGCTTGATTTCTTTGCTTTAAATTAAATTTTTTTTATTTTTTTAGAATTTTAATTTTTAATATATAATTAATTTAGGAAGTTTAAAATATATTATATAATATTAATTTTATTTTTAAATATATTTTAATTTAATTTAGCAGCTTAAAGAGCTTACAAGCCAAGCCAGGGTGAGCTCTAGTATAGTCTCGAGCTCAAACTGGTTGCTCAATAAGCTCGACTCGTAAGCTCACTTACGAGTCGAGCTCAAGCTAGTTAACAAGCAAGCTTGGTTCACTTACAACCCTAATCCAAAATGCGTCACATCGAATTGGGTTAGCTTTTTTCCTCCTTCCTAAGTTGACCCTTCCTGAAGGGCAACCATACAAGATCACCCACTTGCAAGTTCACTTCGAAATGATATGATAATGATCACACCCTTCTTTATATTTTGCTATGTTTTCACAATTGTTTCTCCATTAGTATGCATATTTTATAAATAGCTTTCAAAAAATTTCTGTGCTTATCCTCGATCAATTGCAACCCTACCATCAATGTTAAGCATGATGAAGAAGTGGAGGCCAACTGAACTTCAAGGCAAGTAACCCAAACATTTTTACAACTATTTCTCCATTATTATGTGTATCTTGAGAATGCTTCAAGCAATTTGTATGCTCTTCCTTGACCAACTTCAACACTATCATCAATGGTGGTTGTGATTTAAAAGTGGAGAAGGAAAGTAGAACTTGAAAGGAATCTTCATTATTGGGAAATGAACAACTCAATTAAAGGCAAACTGTAGATATGGTTGACTATTCATCTCAAGTCTTAGAATGCTTGTTGTTGCTTGCACAGGACCATCACCCAGTCACTGCCTCCATATGACCATTTGTTTGTAGATGGAATGTGATTCTCCTTTTCAGCTTTGTGTCCATCATGACCTATTAAGCCCCTCGAAATATACTAAGGAACCAATAATATATTAACTATATTTTCCCATCTGACTCACACGTGTCTTATTGATTTGAAAAATAATTCTTATATAGAGCGATCTAATAGTTTACTGAGTTTTTCTACATGTTAAACATTTTAGAGCAACCATGATGATGATGTTGTAGTTCAACTAAACAACTTAGAGGATGAGCTCAAAACTCAAATGGACATTTCAAAATCCAAGGTTTAGGTATTAGTGTAATTGTCATTAGTTTTTATTAAAATATAATTTGAGTTTGATTAACTAAATTGATCAATGGGTGATGACTACAAATTGAAATATAACAACACTTCTATTTGTAAGCACAAAAAAATTTAATTTAAAGAAATTCTATTTATATGTAAATTAAGAATTATGCACATACTGGCAACAGTCCATAAACCTCCTTACATCAATAACTCACACAATCTTAGCCATTCCTTCATTACCTTTAAATTGTTGGGGTCAATTTCGATCACCCCAATGCCACCTCAAATCCAAGGAAAAGGAGGTACTTTTTGGAAACTCCCACTTCTTTTGATCAGAGTAGAATTGATATTGTGGCAATAATTTGAACACCAAACTTAGATACTCCAAATGGCCCTCCCATGGCTTGTTGAAAACTAAGATATTGTCTAGACAGGAATTAACAAAATCATAGAGAAACAACAATAGAACATCATTCATCACCCACATGAAGGTAGCAGAGGCCTTCCATAATCAAATCAAGCATTCATAAAATCCTTGTCTTGTCTTGAACATTGCCTTTCAAGTGTTTTGCTCATTAATTCTCGCTTAAAATAGCCTAATTATATATTACACTTGGTGAAGATGGTGCAAGCTTTAGTTAATCCAACAAATCTTTAATGAGTGGAATTGGTGATGGTTTTCCACAATTACTTTGTTGATGTCTAGACTTGATGTCTCGTCTTTCTTCGGAATCATCACACTGAGCGATTCAAAAGGATAACTGTTGGTTTGGATCAGATTCTAGAGCAATTTTGTAGCTTGCTTATTGATGTCCCCAATTTTTATGATCAAATTTCGACAAATCAAATTATTTGTAAGCACTGCATTAGATAATATTGTGCTCAATGGGTCATTTTTATATGGTTAGCTATATGAAAATGGCTACAGAATTTTTCAAAAGCTTTGGCCTTATGAGAGGAGGTGGGTATTGAACCATTGTCTATCTCTTTCCCCTTCTTATCCTTGGAGAAAGAGAACCATTCATTAGATAGTTCTTAGGTTTCTACCACCCTTTCTTTATTCTTTTTGTTCTATGGCCATTGCTATGATATTGATCTAACTAAGATCTGCAATAACGAAAAGATGGAATTCATTTGCAATTTATGAGTAATGCCAAGATGTGTACTTCAATATCTATAAATCCCTAAAATTTGCTCCCCAAGTGATTGTCCGTCATATGAACTATATTTTCTACTTTTGCACAACTTGTCCATAGTACTACCTTAGAATGTGCAACTTCTTCCACCTATTATCCACCCATTGGATAGAATTCAGGGTGAATCTACTGCTTAAACCATCCCCAAGTTATCTCTCAATTCTTTTTTGACCTTTTGTGAGTGTCCAAGACAACAAATGGTTCTCGAGTAACTTGATGTCTTCATTTTGTTTGTACTATGCACCAAGGAACAATGGTCGGATACCAATTTGATCTAATGCTAACCTCTTAATGTTCGCAAAAGAGTTTATAATGGCAAGAAAAAATACAAGAAAAGAGGAATCTAATTATCTATCATCTAAATTAACGGTACCTCAATACATTTTCTTTGCATTAGACGATCATTCCTCTAAGTTCTGGACATTCCCTTGGTAATTTTCACAAATTATGCTTTTGATTTTGATTTCAGCTTCCCTGAAAGCAGCAAATTATTGTTCTCTGATTTCAATTTTGTAATAAATAGAAAATAATTAGCTCCTTCTCCTTATTATAGAACTCAGCTGGGCCCTAGACAACAATGTTAAGCAATGACAATAACCAATTGAGGTGGTCAACAATGTTGGGACCAACTAGAGGCGGAAACATATTAAGGAAGATTGACAATTTAGTTTGGTTGGCGGTCAAGGGAGAGGAGGAGAGAGAAAGGTAGAGAAAATTTGTGAGGGAATAGAATTAGATTCTAATGCATGAAGTATGCCCATATATAGGCAAGTTACAACATGAACAAAATCAATAAATTCAAATTCAAGTTTCCCCCTCAACTAATTCCAAAATATAAGCAATCATCCTAACTTGAATTTAAAATAAAAAATTCCTATCTAATCAGGATCGTTTAAAATAAATCATATTACTACTAGCCAACAAAATAAGGTTTCATGGATTATTAGGCAGCTAAGATAACCCATTGTCCTCTCAATTGTCATCCAATGATCTAAATTTCATATATCAATATCTTAATCACTAAGCAGGCATTCGTTCGATGACTAGCCTTCACCTATTATCTCTTGTTTATTTGATCTTCAATGTCAACGGTGTGATCTAAAAAATTACCAACATTAACAATTTCCACCAATATATTGAATTGTCAAAATTTCAAAGATCATGATCCATTTGATCTCTTCATAATCTAATGCCCAAATCACGATCATGAATTGATTAAAGAACCAATAGATATGATCCCCAAATCAACCTATGAACTATTGGATCATGATATGCTGCATGATCTTTCTAAGTTAAATATTCATTACTATAATGTTGTGGTTGCACTAGATCAAATCTAGAAGTCTGAGTAAGGCCCTACATTTTTTTTTTCCAACAACAACAACATCAAGCATTTATCCCACTATGTGGGATAGGCTGCGTGAATCTTTTTTCTCCATTGTGCCATGTTAAAAGTTAAACTCTCATTTAAATCTAATAAAGAAATGTCATTTCTAATATTTTCTAATCAAATTTTTACAGGTCTACCTCTACCTTTCTTAACATAAGTCAAATGTAATACATTTACTTTCCTAAACGGGTCATCGGAAGGCCGACGTTTTTTGTGACCAAACCATCTAAGGCGACTCTCTCTAATCTTATCTTCCACTGGAGCTACTCCAACTATTTCACATATATGCCAATTTCATATCCTATCTCTAAGAGTAAAGCCACTCATCCACCTGACCATTCTCATCTCTGCAACACTTTCTTAATATTATGCTTCCCTTTTAATGGCCAACATTCTGCACCATAAAAAGTTAAGAATTGACCTATAAAAAGAGGCCATGAAAACCTTGGTTTGACCATTTCACAAGTGTCAAAATCCATCAATCATTCTCTATCATTGGGTGATTAAATTCATCCCTAGGCAATATGATTACATCTTCCAAAGCTACATATAGCTCACAATTGATATGAGTGAACCACTCCTATCTTAAGTTTAGGCTAATCTGGTTTGGCCATGGGCTCAATTTTTGTGGTCTATCTACCCCTAGTGTGACCCATGTGAATCCTCAATGAGTCAACCTAAAATAGTTCATGCATGCTCTAATTTGTCACATAAAACTCGCTAGTCTACATGTAGACCATAGGTCCTAACTATTTTATTATGAGCTAAATACTTATCATTGTGATCTCATAACTGATGCACGTTAGTAGGGCTTGATTGGGTATTAGATTGAGCTCCTTGAGTGGCCATATCATGATTAAGTCATAAATTGACTTTCCAGTCCACCGAGTCCTATATAACATTAATCCACTATGGCCCTATCAACATAAGTCAACTATAATCCAGGATGACACTTACTAGATTGGAAAATAATGGTGTCGTTAGCTTGTGTGGCATTAAAGGGAAGATGGGAGTAACACCCACTGAAAATAAGGTGGTACAAAATAAAGAACATGGTTTATGAAATAAAGGGAATAAGATGAATCAATAAGGCAAGTAAACATATTTACATGAAAAGATTATTTATAAAAGAAAAAGGTTAAGCTAAAGGTAACATAACAAGAATTTGTGAATTTGCCCAAAAGACTTCCACATGATTGAGTTAGCACTCATGGGGCAATACAAAAAAGAAAAATTAAAAAGAATGATTCATAAAGTTGACCTTAATAGTTAAGGTTCATTATAGTGATAATGATAAGGTTAATTATGATTGTCAATTGCTTAAAAGTTAAATGAATTTTGGCCAATTATTGAAAATAAAATGGAACAGAGAAACTATGTACAAGCAGATTTAATATCATATAATAAAATCATAAGAACGATACATGGATTCTCAATGGCCATTTTTATCTGGATTATGGGCAAATAATCTGGAGCTAAACCTTAGAAGATGTTAAGCTTGGACTTATGTATTACTACTTAAACTAGGATAATCTTAATTCACATCCAAAAAAATTAATTTCAGCTTACTCTTCCTCATCTCTCTCAATGAATAGTGCTATTCAATAATTAGTTGAACTCTATTAGAAGCTTCTTAATAAATAACAAATTAAATAAAGTTGATTAATTAGCATAATAACATATTGCAATACTTATAATGATTTATTAAACATGTATTAGCATACTAAAACAAAATACATAACCTAGACCAATTTTTCAATGTGTTATCCAGTTACAAGTTGATCACCACATATAAATTAAAAGCCTTAATAGCCATTAGTTATATGCCGATCAACTAACTAATTAATTAATTAACAACCCAATAAGAAGCTAACTAATTAATTAGTTAATAAAACTATCCTTACTCATTACTTAACTATTACTGAATTAATTATCAAAGTATAAGCACAGTTTAAATTGTAAAATAATTTCTAAATATTAATTAGTCATGAATGATTTAGTTAGTTTCCTAATTGATCACTCATTAGCTATCAAGTTAAGTGTTGATCATAATGATAATTACTTATCATGAAAAATTTAAGCACTTCCATTGAACTCATACTTCTATTGTTCCAAACATAATAAAAATAACTGAGGTTACCTTTCCTTATTATCAAACAACTTTAAGTTATAAAGTTACCGTATCTTTTAATCTTCCAAATTTACTATGTTGAATCAGCTAATCCTACTGTACAACCAAACTACCTCTCAAATTCAAAATCAAATGAAAAAAAGATAAGTTGAAACTAATGAAATGTCATATAGGTCATACTAATGCATAGATGCACAAAACTCCATTAGCAAAAAAGCATAGTTTTGACCAGTAACTTATCTTGCACTGAAAACATAACATTGTACAGTGTTGGTTGCAAATTAGAAAACTAATCTTGTCAGAATTAAATCTTGTTAGAGTTAACCTTGTCAGAATTAAATTAGAAAACTAACCATGACAGAATTCCATAGGCAAATAGCTATACCCAACAATAGAGTTAAATCTTGTCAAAATTCTGAAGAAGGTGGCGATCACTGACAAAGACCATCGATGGCAATGGTGATTTTTGGTGGCAATAACTGGTGGCGGTCATCGGTGAGGATACAAGAGAGCTCTCTAGTTCTCTTCTTTATTCCTCCCCCCTCATGTGAAAATGAACTTTATTTATAGACTTTTTGGAATGGACATTTTGATAGTTTGAATCAAAATCCAAAGCACTCCATCGTATAGTCCATATTAATTTCCTTGAACATGAAACATTTATTCATCATATAAGTGCCCTAATGATGTCAGAATTGAGTAATCTAGGGCTTGTTAGATTCGTCTCATAGAGCCGCTCTATTTGACTATAAGCATGTCTAATTTGGATATCATTTGGTTATCCAATTAATGTTTGAAGTTTTCAATTGAATTTTAAGTGTTGATTTGGGCTCTGATTAGACCACTTTTGGTATCGTTGTGTTCATCTCATTGAGACGTTTTGTTCGACTATGAATTACTGAAATTGGAGTCCATATAATTTTAAATTTAATTTCAAAATTTTCCAATTTCAATTTTTCCTCGAGATTCGTGCCAACCCCGTCTGGATTTTTTGTAGATATATCAAGAAGGACGTGCTAGATTTGGTATCCAATGAAATGATTTACAGATGGGGAGTTTTATAACTATTTTTTTAATTTCAAAATCCATTATACACAAAATTGAATGGCTCTCTATATTCTCCTTTTTATAATAATATTTTTTGTTAACAAAGTTAACAATGTTGATGCTTGTGGTGCTGCTAAACATGTTTTAGAAAGATGTGCCAGATTTGGTATCCAACCAAATGATTTACAGATGGGGAGTTTCTATAACTAGTTTTTCATTTCAAAATCCATTATACACAAAATTGAATGGGTCTTTATATAAATTTTCAAAAATATTTTTTCTTAACAATGCCACAAAATATGTCCTTTGATAAATTCCCAAAGAGAGTGTCAATAAGATACAATAAGTAGTTGCCAAGAAGTCATTGCAGCACTTGTTATAAACATGAAAAGTGAGAAGAAAAGAATGGGAAGATATTGGGGGCAATCATCATCATCATTAAAAATTTTCCTTCATATTATTAATAATAGGCAATTCTAGAATCTAATCGAAGTTGATAGATATGACTTCAAAGAATGCTTCTCAATAACATGAAAATAATGCCAAGTTTATCCTATTGATATTTCTCTTTGCCCCATAAAGCAACAGGCCAGTTATCTTTAAATACCTAAAACTTTCTAACATAGCAGCAAACTTTGTAAACAATTTACGGTTAAGGTATCTTAACCTTTCCATTAGACCTTTGCATCCTTCTGCAACGGTAACAAAACAATAGTTAGTAGTGAATGTGAGTCCACCGGGAAGTTAGTAAATTGAATTGTAATACAAGCCATAATAGCGAGTACTTTCAACAGAAAATGCAGAGGACATTGTATAATTTCCACTGCTATGAATGGTTGGAATCTACCAGTTACATAAATGAAAGGTAACCATGCTAGAGAGTGGTAGGTCACACCTAACAATTTGTATGCCTACTAATAGCCATACTGATAGAACAATTAAAATCAATGAGTCAAAAGATGAAGATAGTAGATATGGATAAATCCAAGATTTAGAAGAGTTGCACGATTACAAGTTGGCGTTATCAGCCAAATAAAACGTCATTTAAGTCAGAAAAGTTATCCATTTGCAACCACAATTACATCAGGCTAAAGGATTTCCACGCTCATGAAGACATGGAAAACAAACTTTATTCCAATTACAATCATCCCAACTAAAGCACTGTAACTTGAAGCGTGAACCCATGCCAAGATCTGGAAAACATCTTCCTTAAGTCACCATGACATTTCTGGTTGAATTCTCAGATGTCAATACAAGGTATTGCAAATTAAGTAGAATCAAACATTGATTTTCTCCTAACTTATTTGTCAAAGGAACTTAGAAACATCTTCAGAATCCCAAAACAAGGACTAGATAATTCAAAAAATACAGGTACACAAAAAAAAAGGTTGGCAAATCAGAGTTCCATTAGAGCACTTCACTGAAGAAAAAAGTTAGATCGCAGAGGATATGACTTACATGAAGAAGGAGGCGGTGAGCATGAGGCCGATCGCAAGCATTAAGACAGACAAGGATGGATACCAGGCAACGGGGACGGGGCTTGTCACGGGTTTCGGCGCCTGTGAATGAGAAAGATCTTATAAACCCTAAAATGTTCCCAAATCCAAGATTGCAACAGAATCCATCTAAATTTCATGAGAAAGATGGAAATATTAGGGAATTGAGTTTTCTTCTAACCATTGAAGAGGAGGCGGCGGCGAAGGAGAAGAATTGCTCGTTTCTTCACTGATCTCTCGCTTCGGTCTTCCGCGAGGCGAACGACGTATCTAGTCTCTTCGATGAGCGAAGACGAGCGAGGAACGCCGATTAAGCTAGATCTGGGTTGAGAGCTCAGACACTGCAAAATTTGGGCCTTGTTGGGCTTCTATTTGTATTTGAGAATTATTTTTGGCTATCCAATCTGACAGCTTGATTCAAATTGGACTAACAAAATTTAAATTTTAGTTGATCTGAATCAATGGATTGGGTTTGAGTTAGACCTAAATTTTTAAATTGACTCAATTATCATTCAATTTAGTTAAACGGGTTGAGTTTGTGTTAAACAAATAAATTTCAAATTAAACTAGTTGTATTTTTGGATTATACGAGCGGTGTTGATCTAAATCATTAAATGATCTGTATGATAAATGGTTGGGTTCGGGACTCTGGTTCAGGTTGAGTTAGGTTTGGGTCAAATTTTTTCGAGTTGGGTCAATTTCAGATCAAACTTGGCTAATTTGCTAACTAAAATCTGCACTTCTAATTACTTTTTTATCATTTTGTTTTTTTTTTATTTTAAAAAAATGAGTGTTTAAATATAAATTTAATATAAGTGAAAAATTTTTAAGTATTCACAAATTAAGTTGATTAACCGACATTTTAAATTTGGTAAAAGATAATTGCCTATGCACATATTTAATATAGCTATTATTGGATTCGAATTTAGCTATGAGTGATCAAAAATTTACGATAAAATATAGCTTTGATAGAAACATGTGAAGAGAATGAGAGAACTAAAGAGAAAAATATTGAGATTTCACTATATTGATTTTACAAGCATAAATTGATGTTAGAAGACTTAGGCTCGTATTGTTTTTTAAATCAGTTTTTTAGTATAAAAATTTTTTTAACTAGAAATTTTTGTACTAAAAATATGTTTTAAAAAGTAGTAAAAAAAGCTATCTCAAACAAAGTCTTAATATCCAAGACTTGCCATCCGATCATTTTTTATGAGTTTAAGTCGATGTACAATGCTATAGGAATAGCTACATATAAAGTAAAATTCTATAGGTAGAATGAAATCAAAATGAACTACAATATAATTTAATTTATTCAATTCCATTTTTGCTTAACTGAATTTTGAAATAGTAATAAATGAAGACTTTAAAAATACTTTATAAATAAAATATAAAATTATTTACATATGGAGAATTTAAGGCAAATGAGATTTTATTTAGGAAGTATTTTGGTTTTCCGTTGAACCGAAATTTTTTCATTTAAGAAACGAACCATTAACCGAAATCCAAATAACGCTTATTCTGATGCAAAAAGATGGGTGTTAATGGCAACCGTGAATCATCTTACCCGCATCAAGATAATTTTTCGAGATTGAACACTCCCAATATATATTAAGGTTATGTTTCAGACGGCTTTCTTATCATTTTTTAAAGCAATTTTTGTGTACAAAAATTAAAATCTTTGTACTAAAATAGCTGCTTTAAGAAGCAGTAAGAAAGCCGTCCCAAACAAATCAAAAATTTAAATTTCCACCATTTACTAAAATCTATCTTCCTTAAATCCTATTTTATGCTAACCATGCATTTAAAATCAGCCATCTTATTGGTGAAAATTACTAAATCCAACATTTAAGCCAAATCCACAATTTAAGATAACCTCAAAAAACATTTAGCTGAGTTTAACATAATTAGCACCGAAGCTTTTAGGCATTTCAAACGCATTCAAGTAAAGGAATGTTAAACATCCTTTACATATAAAATGTTGTAAAATTGGCAGCAAAGCTCACCCCTCATGAAAATTATCACATCATCTTTGAAACATGTTAATTTATATGTCTCATAATTATTGTAATTGATCAAATTTATTTGCTAATTTTTTTTTAAGAGAAAAGTATCAAAAAGGTTGTTTCAAATGGAATTATCATTGCAATAATAAATAGGAGTGGAAACCCTAGCTCAAGACTAACAAACTTTTGAACAAGGAAACCCTCTAATGTTCCTATTCTCAACACTATGTTATTTTTCTAACTATCTGAAACCAACTATTATGCATGTAGAATGAGGGCTTGTCGTTTTGTGCTCAAAATTAGCAAGTATGATGATCACATTCAAGAAAAACATAGGAGTTGAAGAACTAGCTATTAGTTAGTTGATGCCCTCCTTCGAAGAATTAAAGTTACACATGCTATAGTACAAGAGTTGAAGAACAACTAATTTTGACTAGAGAATAATCAATTGAGGTTGGAGTATAATATATCTACTCTGGTCAATTTTGTTAAAAATTGTAGACATTGGGAGGTGAAAGAGAATAAGGAGAACAACAAGGGACTCTATGGAGAAGGTGGGATGTGTACGATCAAAGTATTTTCAAGCCTCTACTTCTGATGGATGTGTAATAATACCTTCTTACGAGATGTGTTCATAATGTCATCTCATATGTGCATCAGATCTCATGGATGATTAATCGTTGTAGTCTAGGAATCATGGGTAAGTAAAACATCCTACTGATTGGTACTTCCTTCAGATTTTTTTTCATCCCAGATTTTGGTTTAAATCTTGATGCATTGCAATAACGACATGCAATCTTTAATAAATCATCTTTATAGCATAGCATACATCTATTGACACAACAATCTATCTTTATGTATGTCAAATCAAGTTTGAAAACTAACTTCTCTGTTCAATATAAATCTGTAGGAATTATATTATCTATCGGATTAGTTTTCCTAAGCAGTATAATAGATTGATTAAAACATTCACATGAGACATTATATTCTATCTTGATGCTTAACATTATCATAATAACAAATAACTCTGAGTGAGTAGTACACCCATTCCTTATTGGTTTTTCAGCAGCATGCAAAAAATTATAAAAATTATGTGCCTCCTTATTTGATGGCTTTTCTGTATATTGTTCAAATTATTTTCCAGTTACATCATGAACGAAGTTCTCAAGGTTTGGTCGAATATAATCTTCTTCAACTATATTAGAACTTATAGAGGAGCCATATCAAGAATTAAAATGTGGCTCGTACTCACAATGAGAAATCCAATACTAATATTTTGGCAAAAATCCTCTGCAATATAGATCAACAATTACATTATCTAATCTTAAATGCATTTGATTTTTATGTTTAGAATATGTGTATCAAAACTTTCCTCAGAGATAAAGTTGGGCAATTGACAAGCTATCTGAATGAAAAAATTCACCCCATTAACGAACTCATCTGCTAACATCTTTTGTCCTTACGTCAATCCGTTATATATCTAACTTCTTTGATTTCTAATATCCATAATATAGCATACATATAATATGAAGATATTATATATTATTTTAAATAATGTTGAAGGAAAATATATGTATTTTAATTTTATTTGTAAATCAAATGATGTTATCTCACATAGGTCTCCTGTCAATAAAAAATTTAGCAGACTCCCGACGTCTCCCTTATTTAGGAGAAAAATAATGAGTCTTAGCCCACCTGCCTCATCAAGAAAGACATGTACGATTGCTGTCAAATTACATAGAGGACGTGGTCTTTAATCCTACCACTCCAAGAAAGGTGTGTATTGGTCTGCGAGGGAGTACCTAAATGATATTACAATTTGCGACAGAGAATGGATTTACCAACATAAGCTAAATCTAATACCTCTATATCTTCTTAACATAAGAGAGCTCATACCTCTACTTTTTAACGCCAATTTTTCTTTTAGTTTGAGGAATACTTTTCTATCACATAATAGGCAGGATGTATTCATCTACTTCAATCATCCAACTTGAATTCTACGAATAATATCCTCACCATTTTCACCATTACTTATAACAATTGATTTGAGAAATCTAAAACATTCAGTCATTCTAATTAGGTCATCGGGAGGCCACCGTTTAATCTGAGCATTCTCATATCTTTAACACTTCACTTTTTGCTTCTGTTTTAATGACCAGCATTATGCACTATAAAGCATTGCATGTCTTACCACCATCTTATAGAATTTTTTTTAAGGTTTGAGTGATACATTTCTATCACACAATAGACACTATGCATTTTATCCACTTTAAACATCCAACATGAATTATACTAATAATATCCCGATCATTTTCAACATCGATGTCTCTTTGAACAATATACTTGAGAAATCTAAAATGTTCACTCATTCTAATGACTTGATCACCCAATATCACAATCCCACCATTATTGCAAATGTTTACTGAGAACATCCGTAAGCAAAGAAAACTTAATGTGTAACTCACAATGAAGGATTGACAGAGGTGTCGGCGAAGAACGTCGGTGGAGAGGCACGTCTGACGGAGGCGTCAACAATGAGTGACAAGTTGTCAATGAAGGTACGTTAACGACGGAAGCGTACGGAGGTGATAGAGATGACAGAGGAGCTCGAGAGGACATAGGCAAGTGCAAGAGCGAAAATGAATGAAATGAGAAGGTTGTCACCACAGGAAGGGAAATATGTTCTTTCCGACAGATTATCCATCGGTGAATATTCCGGCGGAAATTTTGTTGTATACGTTTATCGGGTCTAAGTATGCCGGCGAGATATTTGTCTGGAATCTTTGACGTATTTTTCACTGGTATTTTACATTGGTTTCATATATTCTGACGGTTAGACCGACGGTTTTTCCACCTAAAATTCCGCCGCTTTTTTCTGGCATAATTTGCACAGGTTTGAACGCCACTTATACGAGCAGATAAATATCCGCCAGAAATGTATGGGTATTACCAGTATTATTTGTAGTGTTTGTATTTTTCTTGTCATTTTGCTATGAACGCTAATATTTATCAATAACAAGAATGATTTTCACAACACAGAAGGCTTATTAAGAATTGATGAGGCATGTAAAGTACTTTGAGAAGGGTTCATATTGTTGAGAGCATTCATGTCACAATTTGGCATGATGCTTAAATAGTTGTGTGGCATGTCTTTTCTAGACATGGACATGATGACCTAACTAATTTGATTAGCCGGTTCTTTTGCAATATTTGACATTCAAATTTTTTCGCTCTATATTTGTAAATTAATATGATATGATCAGATTTGTTAGAGCAAGCTTATTGTATTCTTATTTATCAAATTTGAAATTATTAAAAATCGATTTGTGTTTCTAAGCCCAGTGAATTTTGATTAGGATTAATATTAATTATCTTTAGTCCCCTAATCTACTCCCTTAATCTAGAGATTTCCCGTTAGCTAAGCTTAACCGAAATTTAATGCTAAAGGTTAGTTAGTATCTGGATTAATATTAATTATATTATAATATGCACAATCCTAATACAGTTTAATACTTACTACAAAACTACCCAATTATGTTAAGAAATTTTTAGAAAAATCTATTCTTCAATTCTTTGTGTAATTAGAAAATTGTCTTTCATTTAATACTATATATAATGCTTAGAATTTAATTAATAATTTAAATAAAAAGGTAAAACTTATGAGTAAATTATTTTTATGATCTACCATATAAGTGGCTTTTTAAGGAAGCAAGAGATATTGTGTTTGATCCCCAATAGAAGATTTGCTTTGTTTTAAATTTAAAATCAATTATTATGTGGGTTTTAGGTATTGTGTGATAGACTAAGGCTTCGTTTGGACGGCTTTCATTCTGCTTCTTAAAACAGCTTTCTAGTACAAAATTAAAAAATTTTGTACTAGAAAAAGCTGCTTTAAGAAGCAGAAAGAAAGCCGTCGACCCAAACGAAGCCTAAGTGATTGGCCGCTTTGTAGGTTTTATCTTTTAAAATAAATTGTTATGTGATTGGTCAGTGGGGGCCCATACCCCCAGGACCCCCACATGACTCCGTCCCTAGCCACAAGAGTCACAATCACTTCGACTCCTCATTTCCTCTCGCTTTGTAATAGAAACTGGGTTTGATTTTAACTTATTGTATGTGCCAGGCTGTGTCATGAATCCGCTCAACACATTTGACAAATACACGAATTTAACCTCCTCGAAGAACCTATCCAATACACTCGTAAGCTCCAATCACGGTCTTCATATATGATGCAAAATTCTTATTTATTGATTGAGTAAACACAAAAATTACAAATATGACTAAATATATTTTGGTCAAAAAAGATATAAGAAGCTCACCTAACCCTTGCAAGTTCATCTTCATTATGAATATGACCCCCCAACCAAAAAATTGCTCATTTGAGTAGATAACCATCAATCATAAAACTAGATAACCATCAATAATGAAATGTTGGTCGGTCGTTTGCCATTCTTTGCTTTTTTTTCTCAAATGATGATTTCGATAGTTTAATTTGTCTTGGCATTGAAAGTTGCTTTAATTTTACCAAAAAAAAAAAAAAAAGTGGCTTTAATTGACAAATGAATATGATGTGCTGATATGGACCCTTCCTTGACATTATGGAGGATATGTTACCTTTATCTTTGTAGATTTGTTAAGAATCACTTCCATTAATTGTAGGAGACGAATATTATGATTTATGACAATTCGTATATGTGGACAATACAAAGATACTAATCATCGTAAAATAGAAAGAGAGAGAGTTTTGGCTTACGTTAGATTAGGGGTACAAGTGAGTCAAATCGACTTGTGAGCGGGCTCGGGCTCGGCTCAATAAATGGCTCGTGTGATGAGCTCAATGAGCTAATGAATCAAGCTTGAGCCAATCCTAATTAGACTTGTGAGCTCACGAGCTGATTTGTTTAAAAAATATTAATATAAAATATACTTAAAATATATTATCATTGGAGATTTTAAGTACAAAGTTGTTAAAAATGTTTATAAAATATATCTCGTTTTCTTATTGTATGTAATTTTTAATTATTTTCTTTTAATTTCTCATTTCTTTTATCAGTTTCGAACAATAATTGTTTTAATCATAATAATTTCTATTTTTCATAATAAACGAGCCTACTCAAGAGCAGACTCGAACACGTAGAAAAAAATTTGAGCTTGAGCTTTATTTTATTTTTTTTGTATTGTTTGTAGTTTTTTATTTTTATTTGTTATACAACATTATATTTTTATTAGAAATGTGAACATTATAGTTTCTAGATATTTTGTGCTTATTTCATGCTATTGTATCCAGCATTTTAAAATTATGCTCCTCGCTTTTATTATCTTATATGATTTTAATGTATTGCGTATTAGAAGATATTTTTAAAAATGCAAAATTTAGGGGGGCATTTTCTCCAGCCGAAATATTTGTATGAATAACTAAAATATGTTTATCATCATAAAAGGGTATATTATTAACCCGATGTATTAAATAGTTTTGACAATTCTAAATATAATTTGCACTACCCAAAAATAAAAACAAAAAATAAAAGATTTTCGCAGCACTAAATTTAGGCTTTCCTAGCAGTTAAAATCACGGCTAAATTTCTTTTAGTAGTACTAAATCTACTACAAGACTGCCATATTTGCAATCCGCTACAAAGATCTTTCACGATGGTTTTAAGATTGTTGGGGTATAAAGCCGCCACAATAGCTATATTTTTTATAAAAAAAGTTCTACAGAATCATTCAAGAAACAAATAAAAAACTTCACACACATTCAAGTTTTGCTGCCTATAATGAGAAATATTTCCCGGATTAAGCATCTATTTTGATCATCTCTCTTGAATCAGTAGAACTGTGAGGATGATTGTCTGTAAGAAAAACAAAGAAACAAACCAATCTATTAGCGCCATCACCATCCTTCTCTTTTCCTCTCAACTGATAAAAACCAAACCAAAAGCTTTGCTTTGTTGAGAAATGAGAGACAGAGATGATGGAGATGGGATACCTGGATCTTGAGAAACTTAAATTCCTCATCTTTATGACATTTCCTTTGGTCCTCTGAGAAGCTGAAAAACTACAAACACATAAGAAAGAGAATGAAAGTTCTGTACACTTAGAGAGAGAATATGACTCAAACTCAAAGCAACTATAGTATGTATACCTCACTGGTAGGGCTGTCAAAATCTGGTCACGGGTCGGGTTCGAGTCCAATCCGAAATTGACCCGACATATTTTTGCAAATTGGTCGGTTTTCCGAACCCGAATCCAACCCGCTTCATGTATGTTTTACTAATTTTTTTTTAATTTAATTCAGTTTATTTAAATCTAAATCAAATTAAGGTAAGATTTGCTTCAATCAATTTAAAATAAATCAAGCTTAATTTAATTTGGGCAACAATGTTTATAATTTTTTGAAATATCATTTACTTATTTCATAACAATCTTTTAAAACCCTACTAAATTAATTAAAAATGGGTCAAATCGGGTTGATTTTGCATTTTCGGGTCAACCTGAACCCGACCCGGTTTTACAAACGGGTCGAAATCCCTAACTCAAACCCGACCCAGTTCGGGTTCGAGATGAGTCGAACCCAAAATTTTTGGGTCGGGTCAAATATTGACAACCTACTCATTGGTAATGGCTGAGAGCAAGGAAACTTGTTATGGAGACCAACCAGAACGCGTCACGTCTCTTTTTTCTCTTGGTATTGGTGCTTGGTACCGTTGTGTACCTGTGACATGATGCGTACTGGTTAGTCTCTGGATTGTCCGGTGTCCATATAGAATAATTTCTCGATAGCAAGAGGGCATGCATAAGAGAAGAGTCTTCTCTCCTAGAGATTCCACTTCTCCTTCAGCTCCAAATGCTTCCGCTAATCTCAACACGTCGAGCGATCGAAAATTCGGAGTGAGGTAAAGCGTGGTTAGGGCATGAATCAGGCAAATAGAGAAGTGGTAGTGCGCAGCTAGGGTAACGAAGACATTCGATGACAGTTGTACAACCGCTACCGTAAAATAGTGCATTTTTTTGGTAGTGACAATTAAAATTGTTTCTTTAAGTGATATATAGCATCAGTTTGAAAATCGTTGCTAGCTAATGTTGCCTATACGCTCTCTTTTTAGTAGCAATGTTATATAAATTTTATGAAAAGATATGTACTAGCATTTCTTGCATATAAATTAGAAAACAATTTCAAATATGGGGTGCACACAAGATAACATACCCGAATCAATAACAACCAAAATTTTAAGGTGGCCTGTAGATAGGGACACTCAAGATTAACTAACGCATAATTGAAAATTGATCATCATATTATATTGTATGATATATATCATATTATGTATTTTATTTATTTTTTATATAACTAATGCATAATAACTATAAAATTTGACCTAGTCATATTGTATGATCAACATCATTATCTACTTTTAACATATATTTTAAGTTATCATAATTAGATTAATTTAAAATTTGAATTATTTTTACAGTACGATACATATCATATCATATCATTGATTTTATTAAATAATCTAATTAAGTTGTTAAATTGGAGAAATGATATGATACAATTAAGTTTAAATTGATCATACTATATGATTTAATCGCACAGTCATATGCTTTAATTTTTAATAAAAATTATGGTTTATAAACTTTTAAACCCTAAACTTATGTAAGAGATTTTTTTTGTTGGAAATTCAATGTAATATCACTTATCACACTAAGAGAGAAACATAGATAGATAGATAGAGAGAGAGAGAGAGAGAGAGAGAGAGAGCAAATCACAAATTAGTTATCTTTTTTCTTTCTACACCTTATGTCCCCAATGATTGAAGATTTGGTTGATTTCAAAGCTGAGATTTTGTGTTAGTAAGAAAGATCTTGGATCTTTAATAGTCTTGATCGATGAAGAGTTGGTGTGGCTAACTAGCAGGCTAGAGAAGCATTCTTCTTGCTTGGAAAAGAGGGTTTGGGGTTTTTTCATTACCCTTTAAGTAGAGTTGTCTCCCGCGGCCGCTTTGCTATAGCATGTCTTGATATGTGAAATAAGTTTTTTTTTGGATGTGAAACTTGATATGTGAAAGCATGTCTTGATCAATAAAAAGAAACTCATATTCATTTTTGCTTCTTAATAGTTGGTACACTTCATTTTTAATATTAGATTTTATAAGAGAAAACCTAAGAATTTTATTTTGCAAAATATTTTTTAAGGCACATAAGTTCACTCTCCACTTGGATGTATCATACTTTTCATCTGTGACTATTATTATCTTAAGACACATGCATCTCGACACATAATTGACACATGTCAAATGTATCGTCAGGGGGGGGGTACTCAGGACTGAGGCCCCCAACACCAGCCTAATAGCCAAGCACAGACCATCCATAGGTAGAAGACACCGAGCGCAATCCAACCAAAATCGAGGTACCCAGGTTGCTAGCCAGCTTAGCTAGAAAGGGGCAGCAGGGGCCTCCTCATCATCGTCCATTCCAACATCAAAAACCACACCAATAGTGCTAAGAGCCAAATAAAAATCCAACCAGCAAAGACAACCAGAACCAACCACCCAGCAGACTCCAAAGAATAATAACCACACACAAAAAAAGAGAAGTCCAAAGGCATTACTTCCTTCCATGCCTATTAGCACTAGTGCCTCCCTCTTCCTCCCAAAAGAACGAACAGGAACTTCATCCTCACTCACATAAATATCTTCATCCTCTCCACTAGAAGGAGAATCCACTAAAGTTAACCATTATAATTACGTAGAACGCAAAATAGATTGTTTACCATTCATCGCCATATGATCGAGCATTTTAGCATCAGGCACCACCGAAATAGGAATATTAACAATGTTTGAATTGCTGACCAAACCATCATTAGCATGAGTAGCTGAATTATCCACTCCCAAATTAACCGAAGAGCAAAACACCTAAGACCAGGGGAAAAAACCTTAGGGGAGTCAGAAGAAACCGAATGCTCAACAGCCACTGAAGGATCAATAGATCTAGTTAAAACGCACAGGATAGCAGCCACATCATTTAAAACAGTAACAGCGTTAACTTCACAACCCAACATACTACCTTCACTAGCAGAACCCCGAACACCCTAAACAGCAGGAAAGACCCCATCCAGAGCACCCTCAGAAACAACATAACAATTAATAACAAAAGCATTATCAATAGGCTCGACAGTTTTAACACCAGAAGTCCCAAGTTCATCATTAGAAGGGACAACCACAGGGCCAGGAGAGACAATATCAAGGCCATTAGAGGCAGCATGTAATCCATTCACAACATCACCCAAAAAACCAACCTCAGTAACAAGAGGCAAAGCCCCAACCACAGATCCACCGGAGCTAAATTAGAAATAGGGCTAGCAGAGTAACAGAATTAGTATGAGCATTAACAGTGACATTAGGAGACAGCCCAGGATCACCCACAACCAAACATGGGATAGCATCAAGCACAAGGCCAACACCCTGAACCGAGACCACATCCCTCAAAGCAGCATCCTCAACAGTATCCACACCAACAACACCAACCTGATTAGAAAAAGAAGGCTACGACGGGAGAACCGTATTAGGGACAAAATAAGAAGAACGACACTCGCCTCTCTTGTGCCCAATGGCCTTGCAAAGCTCATAGAAATGGGGAAACACCTCCATTTGAATATGTTGAACATAACCCAATTGCTCAGACCCCAACCAAATTTTATCAGGGTAGGTTTTAGTTATGTCTAATTCCACTAAAACACGTGCCAAAGAAGGCCGCAAACCAACAGAAGTAGCATAATCGATTTTAAGGGGGCGACCAAATAAAGAACTCAATGCATGAAGGATTTTGGGAGCGAAATGGTGAGGCTGGAGATTAGGAAAAGAGACCCAGATGGGAATAATCAGAGATTCCACATCGATATCAAGGGTAGACAACCATTTAGTAATTTTTATGAAGCAATTGAAAACTAGATATGAACGATGGCAAAAAATTCTACAATAATCTATATCGTTAGATAATTTAATCAACACATGCGTTGCATCCAGTAAGGTCACCGAGAATTCAGCCGAGAGTTTCAGGTTAAAGAAAAAATGATGGATATCATCCAAACGGCGAGAGGGAAAAAAATCCACCAGAGAAAACTGAAAAGGTGCGGCTAAGGAAGCAATTTCCTCATCAGAAATCCAAACAGCAGGTAAACAACGAAAAGAGCTCGTTTTAAGAGGCGGAAAACGAACATCCGAAGCATTACCGGATAAAACATCCACAAAAGAACGAGACTTCTTGGATCCATCTAAAAAACCTGGATCTAAGAGGCGAATCGAGGCCTTGTCGGCCATCCAGCAGGAAAGAAAAAAATCGCTAAGAAAAACAGAGGAAGGCAGAAAACTTCCCTGCGAATCAAAAAGTACCCTCAGCATGAAAATTGCCCGGAGAGAAAGGGGCAGGAGGCCCCCCGCCGGAGAGGCGCAGCGGAGACGAGCACAAAAAACCCTAAGCTTCTGTCACTAACAAAAAACCCTAAGCTTCTGTCACTAAACTTTTTGTTTCAGCCATACTCTTATTAACAAGTTTAACACGCATCCCTTTCATATATTCTTAACAACTTATATATGTCCTATATTCTTAACAACGCTGATGCATCACATATTATTATTGTATCATATACATGTTCCGATATTCCTACCGATGCATCATTCAGCCCCGAAATGTGACAACCTATATCTTGAGCTCGATGCATAAACACCAATTATGAATATTATAGTCCGTTAATAATTAAATATTTATTAGAATATGTGTATAATATTTATAGTAGAAATTTGTAATAGAGAAAGATTTGTCGATCTTTCTATCATAATAGCTTTTTGTACAGTAACATACATGTGACACATTAAGCTTTTATTTATGTTGTCCACACTTATTTATATAAAGTTTCTCAGCCCAACCACTTCGTTTAGTCTATAAGTTAGAGTGCAGGAATTGTGGCTTTTAGAAGGCCACTTGCAACATAAATTAATAATTATGGGGGCCATTTTGTAGCAGTTTTCTTCAACAGCACACTGTAGGCATTAAATTATATCAAATATTTGCTGGTGGTGATATTTTTTTGTATTTACTAATGTACTTATAAGTATGGTTGTTAGCATATTTTAAGATATTACAGCTCATTTAATGTTGGAAATTGATAATAATATATTGTTGGTGACAGATCCCATAAATTTTATTTGCATTTAAGAGTTTCTATGAGAGTGAATTTAAGAAGATTAATTTCATCATTTAGGCTTCGTTTGGGATGGCTATCTTCCTGCTTCTTAAAACGACTTTCTAGTATAAAAATTTTAAATTTTGTACTAAAAAGCTGCTTTAAAAAGCAGAAAGCTAGAAAGCCGTCCCAAACGAAGCCTTAGAGTTCTAATAAATATCTATTGTTGAATTATGATGAAGTTTCAAGAATTATTTATTAGGTTACTTTAATTAACTAAGTGATTAATGATAATCGGTGTTTTATTTTAAATATAAGTGAAGAGAGATATTAAGCATGTATAACTAGGGGAGTCCATAAATAGATTGATTTCGATCTGACTCAAAAAATTAATATTAGGGATGACCAGATTAGTTATTATTTGAGACAGATTTAGGTATGAAATCTTATACCGATTAATTTTAAGATTGAGTTGGGGTTGATTTGAAAACTCAAAATTTATTAGAAATTGACTTGATTATGATTCAGGGTTAGATTAAACTGGTTGGGTTCGAGTTAAATATATCATTTTCGGGTTAAACGGGTCGTATTTGGATTACATGAGTTGTAATGATCTATTATACAATCTATATAATAAATGCATTACACAATTTGGGTTTGAGTTAGCGAGTTCGGATTGAGTTGAGATCAAGTCAAACATTTTGATTCATATGAGAAATGAATTAGATTCAAGTCAAACATATTCAGGTCAGACTCGAACCCAAATCACCAACTCGATTTGACACCTCTATGCACGAGAGTATTTTCATATTTTCAATAATAATTTATTATGTAAGAATTTCAAAATATGAGCCATTTTTTCCTAATACTCTAATGCTTATTTTATGAGATATTCTACTATATAAATACTAAACCTATTGTGAAGTAAAAAGTAATGGATTTGTGAAATTTTAAGCTTTCAATGTAATATATTTTGGATATCTTTTGTGAAGATTAATGAAACCATTTATCAATGAATTCTTTCAGTGAGAAGCTTATTTTTGATAACATGCTTTCTATTCCAACCTCGATCTTACGGATTTTTTTTGTAAGATGTTTTCAAGTATATATCTTTTAATTATTTGTAAAGCAGAGGTTTTATTATAATTTTAAATAATTTCCTTTTTCTTTAGATAATTTTCTTGAATCACCTCTAATGTTAAAAGATAACTTTATAGGGTAGAGTGTCCCGTGAAAATTGATGAATGCGCTTACTAGATCAATCAGGGGTACTCTTATCCTGCAATGGAGTAAAATTTTCTCCTCCTATTGGAGGAGGGCAAATTATTACATCCAGTGTCCGGATTCGTCCGGACATCAATTCAGACGCACCACGTCACCAAAATATATCGGGCCCAGTGTATTTGGGTGACATGGCGCATCTGGATTGGATGTCCAGATGTCCGGTGATCGGACGTAATAATTCACCATGAGGGCAAATTATTACATCCCATATTGTTGGAAACTAAGGCTTCGTTTGGGACGGTTTTCTTACTGCTTCGGTAAATCAACTTTCTAATACAAAATTTTTAATTTTTGTTCTAAAAAGTTGCTTTAAAAAGCAACCTATTAATTTCCAAAATGAATAATATGTTTTTTCAATATATTATAATGTCTTTGAGTTTTTATGTCATTAAAGATGACATTTAATATTCTCTTAAGATAATTTTTAATGCATGAGTGTTTCCCAAGTGAACTTGAATTTTGGAGAGCAAACCAAAAAATTAGTTCCCATGATTCTCTAAAAAGTGCATTTTATGAGAGAATTTTTAGGTGATTGAAATGTCTAAACTTTAATGATTTTTTTTCAAAGTTTTATACCATTGAAATGTATTTAGAAAATTATATTAACATAGATGTTAAAGCCTACAATGATAAATGTGACACATTGATCTATGTGTTATGCACTTGGATCAGAAGATGCAGTATTCATAAAAAAATTGGCTTTATAATTTCATAGGCTCTTGAAAAATATTTATAATGAATATTCATTTTTAGATCACTTTACTTGAATGATGTGGCTTTAAGGCTCACTATCTGACTTTTATTAAACTGCGGTTAGAAGTCTGACACACAAATTTCTCTAATATTAGACCAGTAAGACCTATATAATGGACCTCCGCTCACTAAAGGTTTGTAAGTACCGGTTATTGGTCATCTCCTTTAGAATTATATGATTAATTTAATGCTTGAAAGTGAGCCAACCTATTTAACTTATTGCTATATATTTTGAGGCAACCTATGGATACAATAATTAGCCCTCTACCAAAAGATGTGGCTTTAAGGTTTGTAAGTCACATTAATTGACCTCTAAATAATGATCCATTTAATCAATCCCTTTATAGTTTTTAAATGAGGTAAACTTTGTGCTCTACTTTAAAGACACGTGCCCTTCGACGTCAATTTGATCTTCAAGAGATGTTTGATAGGAGGCAACCTATTTAAATGACATGGCTTTCAAACTTTGTATCATTTGTAAACTAGGTCCATTATGTTAACCCAAGAAGATAATACTTTGAGAACTTGATCAAATTGACCATCCATCTTTAATGATCCCCTGCAACCATAAAATAAATTTCCAACTTCTATTTCATATCACATCGATATTCTCAGTAGAGAGTATTCGAAGACATCCAATTCAAAATGTAATTATCTGAGGGTTTGTGCAAATCAAAAGTATTGATGCCATATAATTCAAATAAACTTAATTATGATTTATTATCTAACAAAGGAGAATTTTTTAGACATAACCTAAAACTCTATCACTCAATATTCTTTTCTCCATGCTCAAATAATTCACAAAGAAAATGAATCACTAAGACCGCATGAGTGTCTTTAAAAGTCCTCTATTAGCAACCTAATTTCAACCCATGATCTAATCTTATTGAGTAAGAGAAACATTTTACCACAAATGATTTATATTCAATGTAAACACTGTTCTTTTTAGAAAAATTATTAGGTGCAGAGTGTGCACCGTCTGCACAAGCACTGGGTACCCAGCGGCACCGAGTGCCGGTACCTAGCTGGGTATAGTGCTTGTGCGGACGGTTCTGCTCGTCCGCACTCTGCACCTAATAATATCTCATTCTTCTAAGATTGATTATTAGATTGAAGCAAATTTGTTTGAATTACTTAATAGTAGTTCAAGCAAGTGGGCAAATAAAGTTATTTTTTTTTAATTCTACACAAGTAATGAAATAATATATTAATAAATACCCAATGATCGCATTAATAAAAGTTCCCCAAATCGAATCTATATTGTCATTATAACCACATATATTCAACACCAACTTTTGACTTAGCCACCGAAGCCCAAAGCTACAGATCGTGACCGTTGTTTGCTAGCTTACACACTTACCCTTTATTAGCAGACTTTATTGATTTGGATTTTTAAAAAAAATAATAATTTAGAAAAGATAAAGAATATTGATGATATCATTCTGCAATAGCACAGAAACATTTACATTTGAGGAAAAAATTGCATTGAGATATTTTGGCATGATTTGCAATTACACTAATCTTTTTTTTTTTTTTTTTGAGGGCTTAGCCCATTCTATTAAAAGACCAACATGATTATAATGAAATAAACCAAAAAAGCATTGCCTGAACAAAAAGAAGGCAAGCAGCAATAACAAAAATTATAACCAACTATAAACCCCAAAAAGAAGAACCAAAAAAGCAGGCAGAAGACCTGCCTGGCCTGGACTCATAATTAAATTATCCAATCATGAAGGCGATCAGTCTCCTTTGGTTGCCTGTAGACCATCCAAAAGGAGTGGCAGGATTTATCATCGTCCACGACCCAAAAATAAGCCTGCCCAAAAAACTCAGATCCGACATAACAGCCGCAGAAGAAGGATTTGGGCAGCAACAGAGGATGCCACCAGCAAATCCAAATGGAAATTATGGCCTGCCAAATATTTCCATCACCGTCCAGCTCCAACCCAACACCAAAAAGAGTGGAGTGCCAACTATCACCCAGCACATCAGCATAAACCAAAAAAATCTTTCAGAAAAAACAAACGGCAATAATTACACTAATCTTAATGTAGATCTAAAGTTGTTAACTATTTTGATTTTTACTTTATTTTATATTTAGGTTTCATTTGAGACGGGTTTTAAAGCATTTTTTAACTAAAAAATTTTCTTAAACTAGAAACTTTGGTACTAAAAATATGTTTTAGAAATCAATAAATAAAAAAACGATCTCGAACAAAATCTTAATGAGATCTTATTATAACTTCTTCAAACCCTAATATTTCTCTTGAAAAATATCGTCAACAACGGCAACAATAAAATTTTATCTGCTATGTGGGATTGGTTACATACAGAGGCAAATTTATAAAAAAATAAAAATATACATAAGACAAAATTCAAAACAAATTCCAAACTTTACATTCTATTTTACATTATCTAATAATGTTACATTACTCTTAAAGAATAAACTGTTTGTTGCATCACCCAATAACCGGAACTATTATTACATCCAGTGAACGTACGCTCCTCTACGTTCGGTTTGGGCAAAAAAAGCGCTTGTACCGAGTACCGAGTACCGAGGTACAAGCGCGTTTTTGCCTAAAACCGAACGTAGAGAAGCGTACGTTCACTGGATGTAATAAAAGTTCCAATAACCGAGCAACTAAAGAAGAAATTTAGAAAGTATCTATAATAAAAATCCTCTTAATAAATATCAAATTATCTTAAATTATTATTTCAACTTTATTACAGCCAAGCGCAAAAATCCGACTGCTGTCTTCTTCTTAAGCAGGCTCGGCCTCATTCTCCAGGTCTCAGCCCACTTCCCTTCAAGCTTGGCGACTGAGAGAGAGAAAGAGATCAAGCTTGGCGACTGAGAGAGAGACAGAGATGGGAGAGGTAGATAGAAGGAAGCCGAAAGTGGTGATAGTCGGAGCCGGAATGGCTGGCCTCGCCGCTGCGAGGCGGCTACATGTTTGCACCGGCGATCTCCTCGACGTAGTTGTTGTGGAGGCCGGCGACCGTATCGGCGGCCGTATCTTCACCTCTGAGTTCGCCAGCGCTCGAGTCGAGATGGGTGCCACGTGGATTCACGGCATTGAAGGAAGCCCAATCTACGACGTCGCCAGGAAGGCTGGTGCTCTAATTCCGAACCAACGCGGGGACGACGGCGAAACCCAGTTCCCATGGGAACGCATGGATGGCTTTCCTTCTGATGCTCTCACCCTAGCCGAGGGCGGCCAAGCTTTGGATCCCGCCCTTCTCCGCCGCATCTCGGCCCTCTTCTCCCACCTTAAATCTCTGATCGTCTCCGGCGAGATTTCGGACGATAAGGAAATCATTAGCGTCGGCGCGTTCCTCCGTAGCGGATTCGAATCATACCGAGCCGCGAACGGCGGCGATTGGATGGAGGAGGCGGCGTTTGCGATGCACGAGTGCGGGGAGAGGGAGTACACGGCGGTGGACGATCTGTACACGCTCGATCTCGCGGCTGAAGAGGAGTACATGGAGTTTCCTGGCGAGCATATCACGTTGCCCGGCGGTTACTCCCGAGTCCCCGAGTTCATCGCTGCCGCGCTCCCTCCCGGCACGATCCGTCTTGGCCGTAGCGTCTCCCGCGTCGAATGGCGGCTCTCCGGCGACCATGGGGTGAAACTCCACTTCGATGACGGCGAAGTTGAGCTCGCCGATCACGCGATCGTTACCGTCTCTCTCGGCGTCCTCAAGGCGGGGATAAATGGCGCCGGCGGGCTTGTGTTCTCGCCATTCCTTCCGGAGGCAAAGCGAGGCGCCATCGAGCGGCTAGGGTTTGGCCTAGTAGACAAGCTTTTCATGGAGATCGAAGGAGGAATAGGTAAGGTGAAATCCCCGTTTCCCTTTCTCCGGATGGCGTTCGATCCGGGGAGGCACGTGGCCGAAATCCCCTGGTGGATGAGGAGGACGGATTCCATCTGCCCCATCTATGGCGGATCGCACGTGCTCCTCGCATGGTTCGTCGGCCGGGAAGCGGCTGAGATCGAGAAATTAAACGACGAAGACATCATCCACGGCGTTCACGCCACACTCGCCGGATTCAAATTGCCCGCCGGCGATTTCGGGAGGATCTCGAAGGTGAGGCGAAGCAGCTGGGGGAGGAACCCACGGTTCTTGGGGTCCTACAGCTACGTGGCCGTCGGATCGAGCGGGGACGATCAGGATGCGCTCGCGGATCCGGTGGATGCCTCGCTCCAGATACTGTTCGCTGGGGAGGCCACGCACAGAACACGGTACGCGACCACTCACGGCGCATATCTCAGCGGAGTCAGGGAGGCCGACCGCTTGGTTCGACACTACGGTTTCCAAGGCTACGGATCGTAGTTTGAGGCTGACCGAGCTGGCCAGGCCAGCTCAATGATTAATCAATTAGTATACTTAATGAAGGGAGGGTTAAATATGAGGGCAAATTATTACGTCGGATCACCGGATGTCTTGACATCCAATTTAGATACGTCACATCACTCAAATACACTAAAATCCGATGTATTTTGATGACATGATACATCTGAATTGATGTCCGGACGAATCCGAACACCTGACGTAATAATTTGCCAATATGCAGAGGCTGGGGTGTGAGGGTATAGTAGATACAAGCGTACACTTTGGTGGCATTTTGTAATTTAGCGGGGACTGGAGGGATAAAAAAGGACCAGAAGGTGGTCCAAGCTATGGGCTGGCCTTGTCCCAAAAAAAGGTTTTTTTTTTTTTGTTTTGTTTTTTGCTGGTCTTTATATTTATGTTTGTCATTTTGGATTCTTTAACGATGGAGACTGCGATATTTTATTTTTTGGGTAAAAGGCTGCGATTTCTTGCTTTGCATAGCTGATGTTGATTTTTGACATTGAAGCGCGCAGTATCTCCGATGACCCATTTTTAGTATGTTGAACGCTAACAGTAAAATTAGTGCGGTTGGAGTATTTTGAATCCTACTAGAAGAAGCGGTGACCCCAACTATGGGGTTAAGTGTGGAATGCAACAATTATTTAATTTTTATTTTTTTTTAGTGAATGATAGTTAATGGGAAGTGATTTATTTTATAAATAGAAAATTTTAGTTTTAAATATATGAATCCTACAATTTGAAGCATTATATATGAAAATTTCACTTTAAAAAAACTTAACATTTGATATGAAATCCGGCCGTGTAACGAGAGTGTTATGTCATGGCTTTATTTCAATATTTGAGTATTGATTGCAAATATTTGTCTGCCCCCTAACATGGAAATGGTTAGATTATAAGAGTATGGAGAGATGACATAAAATGTTGAAGAGCCGGTATCAGGTAAAAGGTATTCATACAACTGTGGCGAAGTGATAACGATCTCATAATGTTGGCAATTCGATGACGAGAATCTGACAATAACGATTGAGCGATGAAGGTCCAATAGTTGGGGTCGGGCAATGGTTCAACAATGATCATGGAATAATGAAGGTCCAACGATGGTGGTTGGAACTCCGAAGGTCCAACGGTTACAATTAGTAGTGATTTAATGATGACAGTCTCATGATAGTAGTTAGATGATGGTCCAATACAGGTGGTCGAAGGTCTGATGGTGGAAAATGTCCGACAATTGTAGTTGTGTGCAGAAGGTCTGATATTGGTAGTCCTACAGTGGTTTGAAAGCAAAAGTCTGGCAATGAAAGTTCAATGACGGTAGTCGTGATGAAGATCTGATGATGGAAATTGGGCTATGAAAGTCTAATAATGATAGTCAGGCTGAGGTCATTTATAACTTTTGGAGAGTAGCATGCCTTATAAATACGTGAAAATATTCAAAATGCTCCATTGGATGGCTCATGTCGATTTCCTTGATCATAAATCATTCATTTAGCATTTAAGTACCTTAATGTTATTAGAATTAAGTGATCTTGGACTCATTAGATTTATGTTGTTGGGACAATTGATTTGACTATGGGCACATCAAATTTGGATATTATTTAGTCTCCAAATTAATATTTCAAAGTTTTTAACTTGTAATAGTCAAAGATTTAATTCTAATCATGAAACGACTACAATGCTCATACATATATTTCTTTTTGAAACTATTTACATAAATATAAGTTTGAATGATAAGATGCTTTGAAATGCTTATTAAAATATAGTTTTAAGTTATTTTGATATTTAAACAATGTTATGACTATTTACCTTAGAAATAGAGACAAAATTCTTAAATTTCTATAAGACATGTTTTGACCTACAAAGTCAAATAATGTTTAAGTAGTTATTATAAAGTTAATTTGAAAATTATTTTCTCTATATCATAGATATTGTTGTACTTTAATTATAAGATTTAAAAAAAAAAATTTATGGGTAATGCATATATGAAAATAGGAAATTTTTATTTAATTGTAATTCCTCTAGGAATTGACATATGTCAATACAAGTAAATTTTCTGAGATAATTAGTTGTTTGTTTTGTAAATAAATTTCTTGAAAGCCTTCTAGACATGTTGGAATATTATATGAATATTTTTTTTTCATAATTTTTAATTCCCTATATTTGAATATATAGAAGGATTTATAAAAAAATTATGCTAAAAAATAAATATTTGACATAATTGCATTTGTGCCCTTAATATATTTTATTATAAAAATCTTATTCCACTTCAAATCTTCTCATTATGGCATTTCCCATTTTGTTAGGGATACGAAAACCTCTAAAGCCAAGCTCAACAATCATTGCCAATAATTGACATTGCCTAAACATCGTTGCTTGAATACAAGCGTTAGTCACTGTTGGTCAATCACCATCGCCCAATCACTATAGCTTGATTGCCTCCCTTGACTACTATCGTTCACCTGTCATAGCTCAACCACCATTACTCGATTGATATTTTATGACTAATGTCATCACCATTTCCTGAATCTCCAACATTTATCACCTCTTTATAAGTTTGTTTTCTCTACTTGAGGCGAAGAGCAAACTTTTATACTCTTACTTTCATAATGGCATATTTAATTGGGCTAGTCCTAATGATTTTTTCTATATGTCCAAAATTTTGAAATAGAAACCTTGGTGTGTCCCCCATCATGTTTTATATATGTCGGAGGAATTTTCTTACATAACTAAGATAATAAACTTTTTCTAATCTTGTAAATATTTTGAATTATAGCATTACTTTTCAGCTCCTAATTTTTTAAGAGTTTGTGATATCTATGAGTCATTTTATATATTTATTTCATTTGTTTTATTTTAATTTTACTTTTATATATTTTAATATCCAACAAAAATGATTTGATATCTTAAAATAAATATTATTTTTATCTTTTATTAAATATTAAATTAATTCATTTATGTGATGGCGAGGTGCGGACAACTTGAGGGATGGTGGTGGGCCTGGTGGCAGTTACTATTTTCAGTCCCTTCAGCTTGGTGGCGACGGATTAACAAATGGGCCTTTCGATTTCTGGGCTCATGAATGTTGTTCTATTCAATTCGTTAAGTGAAAAAGTTTCTTGGCTCATTAAGTTTGGGCTCAATGATCTTACTTGGCCTGCCCATTGCTCAGGTGGCAAGACCTGAGACCGATGACTAACCCATCATAATAACAATAGGTGCATTAATATTATAGATTTATAATTTATATTGCACTCATCTCAAAGTAAATATGATGATCTTAGATCCAATCCTGACCCATAAATTTCTTTGGAATAATGGTGATCATTCCGAAGAACTTAATGATTTATATAATTCCTCTTATGAAAAGAAAGAGCTATGAAAATTATTATGTGCAGTGGTAATGTTGAGCAATGCTTAACGTACATTATAAATTAGCCGTAACTAAGGTCATATAGGAGATGAATATAAAGTAAGTGAATGTGCAACACATTTTGTGGATGATGTTCACAAAGAAAGAGAAAACTGTGAAACAGATCTTGTCGGCGGTGGAGTAATTAATCATGTAACTAGCCTGAAGAATGACTAGTGAGCTGAGCTCAATTGAGCTAACAAGCTAAGTTTGTGTTATTTCTGATTTGAATTATAGATTTTGATACAACTCATTAAGAAAAAATGCTAATATAAAATACATCTAAAATATATTAAAATTTGAGAGTTTGTGTACAAAGTTACTTCAGAAATTTAAAATTTTTATCTCACGTGATTCTAATTATTTATCTTATATGATTTTTTTTTTACTTTTTATCATTTTTATTACAACTATTTGAATTAGAACGATCTTCATTATTTTAGAATAAATGAGTTGACTTGATCTTGCGAAATTAAGTTTGAAATTTATCTTGAAGTAGACCAATTAGTCAAACTCAAGCTCAAATTTGGGGTGGCTCAACTTTGACTTAACTCATTTACGTACTATGTGATATGCATGTGGAGAGAAAGAAATGATATGCATGTGGAGAGAAAGAAATGAAAAGAGTTGGATGTATAGATAATCAAGATAATCAAGAGTTAGATGTATAATATAAAAAATATCCACCTCATAAAGGCCAAAAGAAGCCATCCTCAAGGGTAACCAATTTTGCGTGTGTAGGTCAGGGAGATTGTTTGATTCGTGATGATGGAGCACAAATAACAAGGTAGTAAGAAGGAGAAGAAGAAGAAGAAGAATGTGATAATGACTAGGATGATTGTGACGATAAAGTCGGGGATAAGTAGGACTTTATTTGTAGTTTTTTTGGGGCTAAATTTTATATATATTTTAAATTAATTTTCTAATAAATATGAGTGATGAATGTATAATAATGAATAATTTTTTATAAACATATATAATTTGGTGTTTAATGTTGATATTAATATATTTATTTTTAATGTTGTCTCTAAAATATTGGTTTATTATTGTTTTAATAGTGTTATTTGATAAATGTTATATTGGTTCATTATTGTACCAATGAACTCTCATTCAAATATTTGTAACTTATTATGAATTGCAGATTCTCACTAATGAAATCTAAACTCTATTTATGAGACCAACAAATTAATCATAAAAAAATGCTTTTACCATCTTCTAAGGTTTCGTCCGGGACAATTTTGGACACTGCTTATTTCCTGCTTTCAATAAATTTTTGTACGAGATAATTGTTTCAGAAAATTGTTGGACAGCTATCCCAAATGAAGCCTAATCCAAAATTTTCTAAGATGATAAACAATCACAAAAGAAAATAATTAAATTCTAATTTCTAAAACTCAAAATGTAATCTATAAACATAAGATTGTAATCCCTTAAACCATTCTCTCTTAAAAGAACTCTCATTCAAATCCCAATTATATGTATATAAATTCTCAACTTGATCTAAAGGATTAAAAAAAGCTTAAGAGTGATGAACTAATCTAATCTAAAGGATTAGCGCATCATATCCAGTAATAGTTTGAAAAGAATAAAGTGTTCAAGCTAAGCTAATCTGCCCAATGCTATACTTAAAAAGGATAAATAATATAATTACTCGACTACACCATAATAATCACTTAAGCTTCACTTGGGATGTCTTTTTTATTGCTTCTTAAAACAGAGTTTTAATTAAAAAATTAAAATTTTAATACTAAAACTCTATTTTGAAAAACAATAAAAAAGTCATCCCAAACAAAGCCTTAGTTGACTAACAATCCTCCAAATAACAAATGTTATAGATATTATTTGATCATAATCAAAATGCCTTTTCAAATTATTTTATCCATTAAGGAAATTAAATGGTACTCTTCATCAAGAATTAGGGAATTTCAATAATCTAAAGACAAATATATTTTGAACTAAAAAATTTATGTCTATGGGTGAGGATCAATTAGTATAAATCCACATGTCATGTGTTTTAATAATTTCTCTTTACATGAGAGCTCTCAAAGAGGTGAAAAAAAAGTAGGATATCCAAGCAAAAATTTGATCTGAATAAACTTTAAAAATCTAAAATTTTCGTTGAGATAAATACAATATACCTCTTGATATTGACTATCACTTGCTTTAAAATATTATCAATACCACTGAAAAAGGGTTTTGCGGTGGCTTTAAAAGGCTTTACCGCTTTAGCGACGGTTTTAATCGCTACAAAAATCCTTGAAGCAATTTTAAAACTTCCACAAATCATTGTGATTACTATATGCTAGAAATTATTTGGCAATGATTTTATGTAGGATAATTATTGAGAACATTAAATGTGGAAAAATATAAGTTAGATTTTACGTAGGATAAACACCTTAAAATGTATAAACTAATTTAACCTAGAAGAAATGTATTTAAATATCATATAAAGGATTAAAAAATACACTTATTTTGAGCACGAACAAGGGAGGGATTATTACGTGCGGTCATCAAATCATTTAGTGGCTAATCAGGATGTGCCACATCACCTGATGCATAGCGGTATATAGTAACGATACACAACGTATTGGTGACGTGACATGTCTTGATTGGCCTCTAGATGACGTCTGGTGACCGCACGTAATAATTTCGCCGAACAAGAATAGTGGGCGAGAGATCGAGCTGAAGACAACAATGGCAAGCAATGGTGGCAACTGGTGAGTAGCTAGGGCAAATTTTTAGAAATAGGGAAAGATGTTCTTTCAGTTTCAAGATATGTCTATTGATTTTTTAATCTCAAATAAGATATAGCAAAAGTTCAAATTGCTGCAACAAATAGTAGTGGTTTAAATTGTTAATATTGATAAGAGAGACGAGTGCTTGCGAGAGAGAGAAGAGGGAAAACAGAAAATGAATTAATTGTATTATCTGTCTTTGGTTACAGGATACATTGGTATATATATACGTGCTAAACTATAACAGAGGAAGCTTCTGGACATGACACGTCAGGTGTCTTAACAGTCCCCCTCAAATTGATCATTCGGTAATCGAATGGTTAATTTGGAGCGAAGATCCAAGAAGCGCTTTATAGGAAGAGTTTTGGTGAGGATGTCGGCGATTTGGTCGAGAGAACCGAGATGAACGACGCGAATGTTCCCGTTTTGAATGTGACCGCTGATGAAGTGGTGGTCGATCTCAATGTGTTTCGTCCTTGCGTGGAAGACGGGATTCCTTGCGAGGGCTATCGCGGATATGTTGTCACAGTGAATGGTGGTGGGAGCTGACTGAGGTATCCCGAGGTCGGAGGCGAGACGTCTAAGCCATAGAACGTCTGTTGTAGCTGCGGAAAGTGCTCTGTATTCTGCTTCGGTGGAGGACCTTGCCACTGTATTTTGCTTTTTCACTGACCATGAGATTAAATTCGGTCCGAGGAAGGTACAGAAACCCGAAATGGATTTCCTGTCGGCTTGATTTGCCGCCCAGTCGGCGTCTGTGTAGCAGTGGAGCTGAGTTGATCCGGTCTGGATCGGAAGGCCATAGTGAATGGTTCCTTTTAGGTATCGTAACAGGCGTTTGAGAGCCTGATAGTCGCCGTTATTTGGAAGATGCATTTTCTGACAGATAGAGTTTGTTGCGAATGCGATGTCTGGCCTGGTTATGGACAGATACTGAAGTGAACCTGCCAGCTTCCTGAACGAGTGAGGGTCGGAGATGGGTGGATCGTCTGGGGCTGGTGTTGTATGAGTTGATGAGGGAGATGGAGCCGGTTTGCAATCTGAAAATCCTGCATTCGAAAGAAGGCTTTGTGCGTAATGTGATTGAGATAGAAAGTAACCATAGGTAGTTTTAATCACCTGAATGCCCAGATATAGCGAGATGTCTCCGAGCTGCTTGAGGCTGAATTCCGATCGGAGGCACTGTAGGATTTCGGCCAGTTTGGTGTCGTTGTTTCCGGTGATCAGTATGTCATCGACATATATTAAAACGTATAACCTTGTATTGTGTTGATGAAACTGTAATAGAGAGGGATCTGCCGAGCTGAACTGGAAGCCGATTGTTTGAAGGAACTTGGTTAGCTTTTGAAACCATTGGCGCGGAGATTGGCGTAACCCATAGATTGATTTCTGGAGTTTGCAAACGTGCTTTGGATGCGTGGAATCTTCGAAGCCTTTTGGTTGTTTCATGTAGACCTCCTCGAGTAGATCGCCGTGTAAGAACGCGTTGGATACATCCAGTTGTTTGATCGGCCAATGCTTGGTTAAGGCAACGGTGATAAGCATGCGTATCGTTACCATTTTAGCAACGGGGCTGAACGTCTCGTTGAAATTGACGCCAAATTCCTGCGAGCACCCCTGTGCCACTAGCCGAGCTTTGTGGCTGACGACCTGGCCGGCCGGGTTGCGTTTCTCTTTGAATGTCCATTTGCTGCCGAGAATCTGTTTGTCTGTTGGGGGTGGAACTAGCGTCCATGTGTCGTTGGATTGTAAAGCCTTGAATTCAGCTGCCATGGCCGACCGCCAATGCTCATGCTGGGCTGCCTGGTTATAGGATGTCGGGGTGGAGTGAGTAGAGGATGACGCGGATAAAGTGAAGATTTGTTTAGGCTTAGAGATCCCTGAACGAAGGCGAGTTTGCATGGGATGTCGTATTGGATACTGGGCAGTGGGCAAGTCAGTTGTGTTAGTGTATGAAGGATTTTGAGTGTGAGAATTCGAGACTCTCTCCGGGTTTTGATGATTGTGCGAGGCTTCAGGTGGAGTTTGGGTTGGTGTGACGTTGTTGGTAACGGGTCGAGAGAATGTGTTCGTTGTGGAGATGGGTACCAGAAGCAGGGGGGAATAGGTGTGGTTGGGTTTGGCAATTGTGGGAGGGGTATTCAACTGTGCGTAGGGGAATATATTTTCGTGGAAAACTACGTGTCGTGAGATGTATAGTTTCCGGTTTGCTAAGTCGAAACATCTGTAGCCCTTGTGTTGCGATGAATACCCGACGAAGATGCACGCCTGCGAGCGGGGAGAAAGTTTTGAGCTGGCATATGGCTTAGTCCACGGAAAACACAGGCAACCGAAGACGCGTAGGTGACCATACGAGGCCGGGCTTCCGTGAAGTAGATTATATGGAATTTGATTTCTGATTGCTGACGACGGGATCCGATTAATAAGGTAATTTGCTGTAGACACAGTTTCGGCCCAGAAGGAGGTGGGAAGGTAGGCCGCATGAAGCATGGTGCGTGTGAGATCCATCAAGTGCCGATGTTTTCGCTCGGCGGTGCCATTCTGCTCGGGAGTGTGCGGGCAACTAATTTGATGAGTGATACCGTTTTGAGCAAGGTATTGCCGGAATGCGTGAGCAGTAAATTCTCCGCCACCGTCTGTTCGTAGAGTTTGTATCCTGGTGTTAAATTTAGTTTGAACAAGAGAGCAAAAATGTTGAAATTTCAGAGAAACTTCATCTTTAGAATAGAGAAGATACAGCCAAGTAAATCGAGTATAATCATCGACAAAAATTACGTAAAACCGAAACCCGTTAAAAGATTTGGTGGGAGCAGGCCCCCAAACGTCCGAATGGACTAATTGAAACGGTTTGGTACATTCAGAATTGCTATGAAAGAAAGGCTGTTTATGACTTTTTGAAACATTACAAGAAATGCAAATAGTGTGTAGAGGATCTAAAGAAATGTCAGGAATAAGTGTGGAAAGAGTTTGAAGCTTGCGGGTGTTTGGATGGCCGAGACGCGCGTGCCATGAGATCTTGGGCCCTTGATCCGTATGAAAAGCCGCTTCATTGCGAGTGAAAGGAGCTTTGATATGGTAAAGTCCATTGCGAATTGGCCCCCGGAGAAGAACCTGATTGTCCTGAAGATTCTTAATGACAAATTCATTAGCAGTGAAAGAAATGGATATATTGTTATCGGATGTTAATTTAGATACAGAGAGCAGATTGTGTGAAATAGTTGGAACGTGAAGAATGTTACGCAGACGAAGCTTACTATTGGACTCGGGTAAGGGTAGAATTCCTTGGCCCGAGTTCTGTATGGAGAGGCTGCTTCCGTTTGCTATGGAGATCGAATCCTGACCATTGTAAGGCGTGGATTGTTGAAGGTTATGTCTGTCCGCGGTGAGGTGAGAGGATGCTCCCGAATCCAGAATCCAGTCATTTGTCGCGGCGTGTTGCTGTTGAGCCGTGAGCGCCCGCTGATTCGACGGAGGGGCGTAGCTCAGGTTGCAACGATGCCAGCAGTTTAATGCTGAGTGGCCTGTCTTGCCGCAGATCTGGCACTGAGGTCGCTGGTTTGGAGTTCTTGCCGCGTTTTGATTATCTGGGGGTTGAGATCTGTCTGTGCCTTGAGAGCGGTTAGCGGAGCGACACTTGAATTTGTTTGGTCTGCCGCGATAGTTAGACGATCGAGTTGTGAATAGCGCGGTGGAATCAGAAGTGCGATTCTCTTGGAGCTGCTGGTGCTGAAGATTGATTTCTTCGCTGACTAGCAGCGAGTAGAGGTCGTCGAGCTGGATCGGCTGAAGAGAGGTCCGAATGGCTGTTTTAAATGGGTTGTAAATTGCCGGTAAGCCATTTAGGATGTATAGAACGATATCTTCCGTGTCGACGCAAGAACCGGCCGCTGCGATGTTGTCCACGATCTTCTTGATTTGATCGAGGTATTGATGCATGGTTCGGTCTTGCATTTGCATTTGATGAAGCTCATTTTTGAGCTGGATGACGCGTGATCTGTTCGTCGGCTGGAGGCGTCGCTCGAGCGTGGTCCAAACTTCATGAGAGGTGCGAAGCGTGAGAACGTAAGGTAGGATTGCGGGCGAAATAGTTGAGAGCAGGGCGGATATGAGGTTGCGATCAATCAATGTCCAGCGGTTTCTGGCTGTTTCGTCGGACTCCGGTGGACATAGAGTTTGTCCGGTGAGATGTTCTTCGAAGCCGTTCGCAGAGAAGTGTTGCAAGAGTTGCAACCTCCAGATGGAGTAATTTTCAGTGGTGAGGGAGGTGGGAACCAAGTTCTTGATATTAGATATCAAGAATTTGAGATGGGAGGGGATGAGAAGATCTGCGTCTTTGTTCACCACCGCGGAGGCCGTCCGGCGTGATCCGACAGAGCCTTCTTCTTCCGCCATGAGGATCTTGAATTGCTGTTGAGCTTTTTACCGCTCTGATACCATGATAAGAGAGACGGGGCGAGAGATCGAGCTGAAGACAACAATGGCAAGCAATGGTGGCAACTGGTGAGTAGCTAGGGCAAATTTTTAGAAATAGGGAAAGATGTTCTTTCAGTTTCAAGATATGTCTATTGATTTTTTAATCTCAAATAAGATATAGCAAAAGTTCAAATTGTTGCAACAAATAGTAGTGATTTAAACTGTTAATATCTGTAGCGATGAAAGTTACTGCTATTTAGCAGTAGTTTTTACCTTTGCAGATATCAAAATTAAAAGCTATTTTAAAACCGCTACTAATATAAGTACAAGATTTTAGTAGTACAAGAGCGAGCCAAACGAAGCCTAAGCTTTTAAATAAGAGCCAATTATTCATATTTTTTAGTAGTTGGATGTGAGCTAAGCTTAAATTTCTTATCTCTTAACATCATCGCACTAACATCAACACCCACACACCCTATTATGCGATTAATATAGAGAAGTTGACTTAATTAAAAGGATTATTGTCAATCGATATAGATATGAAGAGTGATTTTATATAATCTAGAACAAGAAGATTGCAATAGAAATCTATTTTTTTTGTGGTTCAAATCATATTTTTTTTGAGATAGAAATCTAATCTTCTATTAATCTATGGTTGTCAAAATCGGATCATGGGTCGGGTTCAGATCAAATCCGGAATTGATCCGACACTTGTTAACCCAACCTAAACCGACCCTTTTTTGCAAAGGGGTCAGGTATTGAACCAGGACCCCGAACCGTGCCATGGTCGCGATTCGGCGAACAAATTTTGATTCAAAAATGTGCGCATGCGAGTCTGCGATGGCGACCGTGGTCAGGGCGAACTAGGACCGTGAGGGTGTAGGCAAGATGAGTTGTTAGCGACTCGGTGAGCTGGCAGCGTCGGCGCCTGCTACCGCAGTCACGGTGGTATGCAGAAGATGTGGTGTCGTTAATGCGACACAGGAGCGCAGCACAACACAGGCGTCACGTCCGACAGCGACATTGGACGTCGTTACGCGATTCACATCAGACACGGACACACGACGAGACGCTGTCAGCGTGGACGGGACGACAGCCAAGTATGCTAGTACAGACGGGATGACATGCGAGCACTGTCGTTTTTCCTAGGTTAACTCGGATTGAGTTCAGGTTTTGGGTCAACCCAAACCCGACCCATTTTTCAAACAGATCGAATCTTGGAACAATAACTTGACCCGTTTGTGAAACAGGTTGGCCCTAATCCATAATTTTTTCGGCCGAATTTGAGTCGGATTTTCGGATCATGTCAAGCATATATACCCCTATATAAATCAAGTCAACTCACTGCCCGCTCAAATCATTTGCTAGCTCAACATAGCCAATCATTGCCTAAGGTAACGATTGTCATCACTTTAAATTTATTTTTTTAATTCATTTTAACAAAAAATAAATTTTAAATGATATAATTTTAAAATTTCGTCCAATTTAGAAAGAATTTAGGTTTAAACTTATAATACAAATACAAAAATGTAAGAAAATAAAATCTTATAGAAAGAATATATCATCAGCATCTTCAATTAAAATTGGAGCCTGTGTGGAAGAGGTCAGGAGAATCCACCAAGGATGTAGGACCTTTCCGAGGTTGTATGTCGGAGCCTTTGCTCGACGACGTTAACCTGTGTGGAAGAGGCCGGGAGAATCCACCAAGGATGTAGGACCTTTCCGAGGTTGTATGTCGGAGCCTTTGCTCGACGACGTTAACCTGTGTGGAAGAGGTCGGGAGAATCCACCAAGGATGTGAGACCTTTCTGAGGTTGTATGTCGGAGCCTTTGCTCGACGACGTTAACCTGTGTGGAAGAGGTCGGGAGAATCCACCAAGGATGTGAGACCTTTCTGAGGTTGTATGTCGGAGCCTTTGCTCGACGACGTTAACCTGTGTAGAAGAGGTCGAATCGGATCCCCCTGGGATCGATTTTGCCTTGATTGGGAGAGGGCGTATGCCACGTGTATCCTGAATCAAAGGTTAAGAAGGGTCTATCTTTAGACCATTACTGTCTTTTTGAGGTTGAAATCAAGACCTTGTCCAACGAGTAAAAGCTCAGCAGGGGACTGTATAAGGCTTGTAATTGATTGGAAGTATCCTTGCATGTTGCTGGGATTTTCCCAAAATATCATCTTGATATATAAAGCATAAGATGATCTTTTTAACCAGAATTTGGGTCAAAGTTGCCCCCCAGTCCGCATTTGATGCAACAATGACTGATGTCAGGAAGTTGATAAGAGCGATCTTTTGAGATTGGAGCAAAAGTTGCCCCCCAGTCGGGAATCACTTTCCCACAGACGGCGCCAAACTGTTGCGTCCTGGAATATTCGCGGCGGTAGAGAAATATATAGTTTAACGTCTTAGCGTTGTACGAAGATCCAGCACACAATCAGATAAGTGAGAGGGTGTAGCGTTCATAAGAGACACCAAAGTTTTTACGTGGAAAACCCCTGAAAAGGGGGAAAAACCACGGGGCCTGGCCCGGTTTGAATGAATCCACTAGTATTTGTAGTCGATTACAAATGAGGCCCTTCCTTAGGAGAAGGCCTTGGATTGATGTAGCAAATGTACATCATATAGATTGCATTACATGGTAAGAGTTACATATACAGGTTTGTTTGGCCTGAAGGACCGTGGTCGGCAGGAGACCGGAGTCGGCAGGAGACCTGGGTCAGAAAGACCGTTGTCTGTTGATGGAGGTCGGAAGGACCATATATAGTAGGTGACAAAGGCCTGAAGAACTGTAGTCGGCAGGAGACCGTAGTCGGCCGGAGACCGTAGTCGGCAGGAGACCGTAGTCGGCCGGCGACCGTAGTCGGCAGGAGACCGTAGTCAGAAATACCGTTGTTTGGTGATGGAGGTCGGACGGACCGTAGTAGGCGATGAAGGCCTGAAGGACCGTAGGCGGTAGGAGATAAGGAGTCAGGTGTTAGTCCCAGTGTCACTTGGAAGATCGGATGTTGATGGTCTGGCCTTGAGTAGGAAGTCGGGTCTTAAGCAGGACGTAAGGTCTTCAGCAGGACGTTGGGTCTTCAGCAGGACGTCGGGACTTAACTTCGGGCCTTGAACAAGACGTCGGGTCTTTGGCAGGATGTAGGGACTGAGTGTCGGGCCTTGAACAAGACGTCGGGTCTTTGGCAGGACGTCGGGGATGAACGTCGGGCCTTAAGGTGGTGGTCCGGCGAGGTTTTGTGGTGGTCCGGCGAGGTTCCTGCGGTGGTCCGACGAGATTCCTGCGGTGGTCCGGCGGTGGTCCGGCGAGGTTTTGCGGTGGTCCGGCGGTGGTCCGGCGGTGGTCCGGCGGTGGTCCGGCGAGGTTCTGCGGTGGTCCGGCGGTGGTCCGGCGGCTGTCGAGGAGGAACTCCTTCCTTCTCTTCTCTTCTTCTCTCTCTTGCTTGGATCCCCTCTTATGAGAAATGAGGGCTCTATTTATAGATTTTCTGGAGTGGCATGGTCCGTAAATAGGTGTGAGATCAAGGGCGAATAGGGAGCGTAAATAGGCGTGAGATCAGGGGCGAATAGGGAGTGGTCAAATGGACGGCCGATATTGAATCCTATGACCGTGCACCGTTTGTTGGCCATTTGGAGGCCTTAGTGATGTCGGAATTCTGTGATCTTGGGCTCGTTGGACTCGTCTCGTCGAGCCGTTCGATTCGAGTATAAGCTCGTTAAAATCGGAGGCCGTTTGGTAACTCAAATTGCGGTTTGAACCTTCCAACAGCGCTTCGGGTCCATGATTCGGACCCAATTGGGCTCGGATTGGGTCGAATTTGGTGTCGTTGGATTCATATTTCCGAGACGCTCAGTTTGACTGTAAGCTCGTTGAAATCAGAGTTCGGGTGCTCTCTGAATTAATTTTTGAAGTTTTCAACTAGCTTTTGCTTCGAGATTCGTGCCCGATCAAGCTAATTTTGTGATGCCGTATCAATTATTGTTATATTTTTCTTGCTTTAGATAGTCAAAGAAAGAGTTTTGGATATATGGATTTAAAATTATAACTAAATTTAGTTAGATTATTTTTAATTTGAATATAAGACAAATGATTTTATTTATCTGAATTTGTAGAAATTGTTTTTTTTTTTCGTGAAGTGAGGGTCACACGAAAAAATCAACATCAACATCAAACCTTTATCCCTTACGTGGAGTCAACTATATTAATCATTTTTTTTTCTATTGTATCTATTAAAAGTCAGATTGTCATTAAAATCGAACAAAAAGATTATCAATTACAATATTTTCTACCTTGTTGTTTAGGTTTATTTATATTTTTCTTGATATAGGTACAACTACTCTCCTAATCGGATCTTTAGAAGGCTAGCGTTTAATGTGACCAAACCATCTAAGGTGACTCTCGTTAATTTTATTTGCCACTAGAGCTACTCTTCTACTTGAACATCCTCATCTCTACAGCACTCAAATTAATTTTATGCTTCTTTTTTAATTGCCAACATTCTATGCCGCAAAGCATTGAAAGTTTCAAATAAGAAAAATACGAAAAAAATAGTACAAGAGATTCATTTTACAATTTAGCAAATCACCAAAATGAAAATAATATTAACTGTATCATTATGTATCTTTCCAAGAGAAAACTTTTAAGAACAAAAAATGTAAGAGGGCCTAAAGTGTTATTGAATTAATAGAGATTCCTTCCATGACATTAAGAAGACACTCTATAAAATTTGATACCGAGCAAAGCTCAAGTAAAAAAAGACAAATCAATGGAACAACAGAAGAAAAATTATTGTGTCCGGACAGAGTACCGAGCATACCGAGTGGTACCGTTGTCAGTACCAACCGTGGTACCAAGCTCGGTACCAAGCGCCTAGTGATGTGTCACATTTTTATTGGTCTCTGGACACGTTCGATGTCCGAACACAATAATTACTCACAACAGAAAGACAATCACCAGTATATAATACCTTTCTAAGATTAGGAGGGAGTCCAAATAACTTGATGTAGGATGCCGTTAGCAAAAATAGAATATAAGGATATTATTGGTATATCTCTCTTGAATTCCATGTTTTAACTCGTTAAGTAAATAGCCAAGAGAATTTCTTTCTTTCTTCTTTACCTCCTATTACTGCTGCCATCTCTTCTATCCAAATGTCTATTGATAATGTGGTTTGTCTCTGGAAAGGATCTAATAAGCTTGATTTTAGAAATTTTATTTTGCATTTTTTATGAAGATACTCCTAAAGTTTATTGGCACAATTTTTCTGGCATAAACGGTATGCAATTCGGTTTTCTGCCTTTGCTTGGTTGTCCTTCAAGCATGGTTTAAAAACTTCTTATTTACTTAATTTGAGAGGCATCCCGGTGGGTCCAATGTGTATTCTTTGCTCCTCTGCTTTGGAAATCCACTCTCACATGCTTTTTGAATGTGGCTTCACTTAATCTTATAAAAAGTTATCCGCAGCCGAATTACTTTCTACTTAGACCGAATCTGAATCAAAATTTCTCTCAGATTGAAGATATGGAAGTCTGCAGGCAAATGAAATATTTTTACTTCCTTATGACCTGTGATGTTATTTATTTTACATGGAGGGAAATTAATGACAGATTATTTGGCAATTCCTATGAAAGTTACATGAAGATTGTGTACAAAATCAAGAGGGCGGGGATCTTTAAAACTTCAAAATGGAAGAGTGTCCATTTATCTCAACATTTGCTTTACTGAATAACATGGTCTATTGACTCGGTCCTCTCTGCAAGGCTTCATGGCGTCAGACGACGGGCTGATGACAGTAGGCAGGTACTTCTGATTTTTTTAACAGTGATTCATTGAACAACTAATGATTTACCTACTCTCTCTCACAGTACTTTTGTCTAATCGAGTTGAAGCATCCTATATTTTCTAGTTTTTAGGGTTAGGGAGTATTAGCACATAACAACAAACACATATTGTAATTAAGCTATGCTAGCTGACATGGAATAAGATCATTGGTTGCTTGCATTTCATTTCTCTATAAATAGGTTCTCTGTATAGACGTGACATGAGAGAAAAATACTAGTTCTTCCCTTTCTCTGTTTTCTATTCCACTGTTATTGTTCTTCTTCATGGTATCAAGAGCAGGTGGCCAAAATCGCTGAAGATGGCGAACTCTGCTTCGTCGGATCTCCATGAAAACATGGAGACGGAGCATCAAGAAGAACCAACTATCTCCGCCCGCCTGAAATTTCTCGTCTTGAATATCAAGAACATTGTGTCGACCGAACTCAATCAAGTAAACTATTCCGTCTGACGTTCACAAATCCTCAAAATCTTTCGTGCTAGCGGATTCGATAAGTTTCTTGACTCATCTCTCCCTCCCCCGCCTCAATCGCTTCCTGATTTAACCGGATCTCTTCAATCGAATCCAACTTTTATCCAATGGAACCTAACCGATCAAAACCTATATGCATCTTTGTGCTCTACTATTTCATCCACCATACTTCTGTATGTAGTTAATCTTGCTTCCACCGTAGCCATTTGGTCCATGCTTGAAAATTGCTTTCAAGCGACCAACCGCTCCAAAGTTATTCAATTCAAAAATTCCCTTCATAACATCTCTTTCAAGAACATGACCATGACCATGACCCAATATCTATCTGAAATAAAGATTCTTATTTATCAAATAGCTTCAGCTGGATCAATAGTTGATAATGAGGATATTATCTTGTATATCCTCAACGGTTTACCCCCACCGTACTAATCTTTCAAGACTACTATTCGCACCATGTTAACCCCCATAACTCAAGATCAACTTTACTCGCTCCTTCTCAGTGAAGAAATAAACCTTGTGTTAGACGTTGCTCGAAATCCCTCCTTCAGCGATCCTAACTTGGCTCTATACTCGTATCGTGGACGTGGGCAATCGACGAAACAGAGGAAAATCCTCCGTGTCTTCAGGACATCCACCGAAACAACCAATAAACCAACACACTACATGTCAGATCTGTTTCAAGAAGGGTCATTCTTCTTCCAACATTTGGCATCGTCTAAATGCCCAATATGTTCCATTGGTTTCAAATCAACCTATCCGAGCTCTGGTAGCCGCTCCCGACAACCCTCATACCAGATGGTTTCTTGACTTAGGTGCTACTTCTCACCTCACGAACTCCCTTGACAATATGAAAATCTCAAAGCCATATCAAGGATCAGATAATATTACCATTGGCGATGGAAGATCTGTCAATATAGCAAACTCAGGGGTCGGACTTCTACCGACCCCATCTCGTAAGCTGAGACTATCTCAAATATTTCATACTCCATCCTTACAGTTTAATTTACTTTCTATATCTAAACTAACTAAATATAATGATATATCGATTATATTTAATCCTTCGAGTTTTGTGTTTAAGGATTTGAAGACGCAGGAAACTCTTCTACAAGGACCGTGCAATAATGGATTGTATCTGATTCAGACGACATCACTACATCCCCCACCGAAGGCCTTATCTGATACCCACAATACATCTAATATTTAGCTTTACAGGCTTCGTCATCCTCATGAGAGGGTGTTGCAAGCAATTTCGAGATGTCATACTCGTCTTAATATAAATAAAACTAATGCTCCTTGTTCTTCATGCAAAGTGTCAAGAAGTCATAAACTAGCATTAATTTGAAATCTCTACAAATCGTAGAAATTCAATTCTTGAACTAATTCACTATGATATTTGGGGCCCGGCTCCTGTCATTTCTAATTAAGGTTTTTGTTATTACGTTTTATTAGTGGATGATTTTTCTCATTTTTCCTAGATTTGTCCTATGAGATTTAAATCGGAAGTGTTTCATGTTTTTATTGTCTTTAAGAATCAAGTTGAGAAATATACTTTGCATTCAATCAAAACACTTCGTACATATGGTGGGACTGAGTATGTTAACTATATGTTCACACAATATCTTCAAACGCACTGCATAATTCATCAAATCTCTTGCCCCTACACTCCTGAACAAAACGGGGTTGCTGAACATAAGCATCATGATATCATAGAGACATCTAGAACTCTTCTACACACAACATCTGTCCCTTGTATTCATTGGCCCAAGGTGGTATTAACGTCGGTTTATTTAATCAATCGAATGCCTTCTATAAATACCAACAACAGTTCTTCCTTTGAAATCTTTCACAAACCAAACCAAACTATAGCCATCTTCGTACCTTTGGGTGTGAGTGTTTTTCCCTTCTTCCATCACATACTCATCATAAACTTCAACCCAAATCTAAATCTTGCATGTTTCTTGGATACTCTGATACTTACAAGGGATACAAGTGTCTAGCATCACCACTAATAAACTTTACATATACAGACATACAAAATTTGATGAAATGTCGTTTCCATTCAAAACCGTTGTATCTCAATCCAAGACCACCCACTCTCCCACTTTACTATTTTTTCTGCAACCAACTTCGACTCAGGCTTCTATCAAAGAAAGCACTCTGTCATCAACTCTTCCTGTGCATACTCAGCATCTCGACCACACTCAATCGACCTCCTCTAATCTTGATCTTCCTGTGACAGAATCGGCTGCTATCATTCCTGTCACTTCTCATCATCATATGATTACTAGACTCAAAACTAGTTCCCTTATGCCGAGAACTCATCTAAATTTATTTCACACTAACAATATCACAGATCTCCATATAACTCCTACTTATACAGAGGCCATTAAACACTTTGAATGGTGGCATGCTATGGCTCAAGAATTCTTAGCCCTGCAAAAGAAAGGTACATGGAGTCTGGTTCCGCCCCCTCCAAACTCGTCCATACTTGGCTATAAATGGACTTACCGAATCAAGCTTCATGTGGACGGAACAATTATGATGCATAAGGCTTGTCTCGTCACTCAAGTAAATAATCAAGAATATGGTTTAGACGACGCAGAGACCTTCAACCCAGTTGCTAATTTACCAACCATTAGCATTCTTCTTACCGTCGCTCTCCACAATAATTGGCCAGTACATCAATTTGATGTTGCCAATGCGTTCCTACACGGTACTCTTTCTGAAACTGTATACATGGCACAACCTAAAGGATTTGAAGACTTATCTCATCTGGAACACGTATTTCATCTTCACAAGGCAATATACAGTTTGAAATAAGCACCACGACAGTGGTACACTACTTTTACTTCTTATCTTGTATCTATTGGATTTTATCATATCAATGCTGATCCCTCTCTACTTTTTTTTTTAGTCAAATGCATACTCAAATTTTTCTTCTAATGTACGTTGATGATATACTTCTAATGGGGAACAATCAAAAAGAAATATCCATGCTTATAGATAAACTAAGACATAAATTTAGCATGAAATATCCAGGCCATGCAAATGACTTTCTCGGTATAAAGATAGACTATATCAATCACTCGTATTTTCTTTTGCAAAAGAAGTATGCGTCATCTCTACTTCAGCTAGCTCAACTATATGATTGCAATTCTCTCGTAAATCCAACCTGCACAAAGCTATCATCGACACTCCCGGAATATTAGATTCTGTCTGATCCTCAGTTATACAGATGCCTCACCAGAGCACTGCAATATCTTACATTGACTCACCCTGACATCTCGTATAGTGTCAATAAACTCTCACAACATATGCATCATCCCCTCCCTCAACATTTCTTCTTACTAAAACGCCTTCTTCGATACATCAAAGGTACGTTAGAATACGGTATTCCTATTACTAAATCTAATTTAGTGCTTCAATCCTTTTCAAATGCCAATTGGCCGCTGACCTAGTCTCTCGGAGATCTACTTCTAGATATTGCTCTTTCTTAGGAGATTCCATCATATCTTGGACGGTTAAAATGCAACATATTGTTGCATGATATTCCAAAGAATCAGAATACAGAGCATTGGAGGCTCTGACCTCTGACATAATCTGGCTACATCGTCTTCTCAAAGACTTTGACATACCTCAAGAAGAACCAACATAAATGTTTTGTGATAACATGTCAGCCATTGTGTTAGCTAATAATCCCATGTTTCATGCGCAAACCAAATACATTGAGATTGATAAGAAATTTAACAGAGATCATATTCAAAACAACAATATCCTTTTCGATCAATACAATTGATCAAAAAGCAGATATTCTCACCAAGGCTTTATACACACCAAGATTCACAGCTCTATGAAATAAACTGACAGTTACTCTGCACCCATCAGTTTGTTAGGGAGTACTAGAGCATAATAACAAACACATCTTGTAATTAAGCTATGCTAGCTGACGTGGCATAAGATCATTGGTTGCTTGTATTTCATTTCTCTATAAATATGTTCTATGTACAGACGTGACAAGAGAGAAAAATATTAGTTCTTCCCTTTCTTTATTTTATATTCCACTGTTCTTGTTCTTCTTCGGGGAGTTCGCTACTTCCCTTTGTTTATCGCTTCTTCTTCCATCTTTCTTCTTGATGTAGAAAAAAATAATTATTAATTGAAACGAAAGAAATATTACTCCTTTCTGATTCTCTAGTTTGTCGCCAGGACCATTTGAAGTGGCAACTGACTGGCCTTTCCATTCTTTCATAGAATTCTGAGGAGATAAGGACAAAGCTATAAAAATGGCATTTTTGGTGCTAAAGCAAAGAGAAGATTGTGATGCCATAGAATCTAAATTGTAAAAATTATTCTTTTAATCTTATAAGAAATAACAACCAAAGCTATCTATTACCATATGTTAGTAATAAACAATAAAACAAATTCTATAATTTAAAATATTAATGCACACATCTATATTCATTCCAAAAAAATTATATACACTACTCATGATCTATACAATCATATCATAGTTATTCTATTCTGAGTACAAAAGAAAAAAAACAAAAAAAAAAAAAAACAAACAGAATCTGAAGAAACTGATCAACCTCATACTAATGCTCCCTTGGCTTGACCTGAAATCATTTAACCACAAATATTAAGCTTAAAAAGTCCAGCAAGCAACCAAAACCTATAACTGAAATCAAAAAATGGTAAAAGAGCAATATGCATTTCAATAGTCAAATTATAATAGTAGCATTCATATGATCATTGAATTAGTGCAAGAATAATAAAACTCAAATGCAGTAGCAATATAATCTACAAGCAGTGAAACACCATGGTACAATATCTAGTAAAGTAGTAACCTAGTACAAGTGTCAAATATATAAAATATTCGTTGTATCTGTAATATCAATTTGTACAAAAATCATATAAAGTATCAAATCAAATGACTAGTAATATTGTATAAATCAAATTAATATAGTAAAATCATATATGAATGTACACATGCAATCAAGTTATTCTATATCAATATAAAATCAGTATTTTACGTATTCAAGATATTACATACTTACTTTATAGTGAATCAGTAGTATCAATATCTAAATTGGTAACTATAAAAATTTAGTGGCATGAGTAATAGAATAATACAATAACAGTAAATTTGTATCGTGTTAATAAAGCCATATAATAATAAGAATAATACTTTAAAACATGCATTTCAGTAGTCACACTAAATAAGTAAGAAGTCATGACTACATGGTGTTTTTCAGTATCAGTATCAGTGTTAGTAAACTGTTAGCTCAGTAAATATAGTCATCACTCTTTGCCAATCGACACAGTAATAATCTTCTTATAACTCTCAGCCAATATATCACATGAATTAATAGAGGATAATACCAAATTATAATATTTAAAAGAAAGTCTATCAGCCCACCATCATGTACAAATCATTCAGTCTCCAACCAATGGATCAACCAGTTGTTACTTATTTGTTTCACACACATATTATTATCACAATATTATCATAATAATAGCGACCATCTACTACTCAAGTACATATCCACATCCATTTTTAATATATTGTAATAAATAATGTGTAATTGAGTTTAATTAAGAAGATGCTAAAATGTCATAATAGTATACAATAAGAAATCCTATTAGACAAAAATGTACATTTTCAAAAAATTACCAAATTATCAAGAATTATATAAAACAATATTTTAAAACTTTTATTGTACTACACCACTATTTGTAGAAGTTAAAATAAACTTTTGGGTATATGAAAATCATTGTATTTTCAAAATAACCCTATAAAAAATATCAAATAAATACTCAAAATACTCATAATCATGATCTTGAAATTGGTTTAAAATCCTCTATTAATTCCTTAAGGATTTTCACTAATGTCCAAAAATTATAAAAAAAAATCGTGTAAGTAAAATACTACGATCAAAATACTATAGTGAAGACGGATTGTAATTTGGAGTTATAATGAATCAAAAACAAAAAATACAAAGTTAAAATATGGGCTATTAGAAAGATATGGTTTGATTTTAATACTTATTTATAGACTATTCAAAATCTTGGTCCTTTTCATTCCATATTCAGAACAAGATGCATAATTGGCTTTTAATACTTATTTATGAATCTTTGTTAATTTATTAGGAACATAGAGTGATAATTTGTTGCAGTGACTACTGAGTAGTGATTATAGTTAACTTTTAATTTATTGTTATATATCCTATGTTAATTATTTATATTTGTTAATTTTTAGTAGTGAATAATGATCAAAATTTATTGTAGTGATTTTTTCAATCTTATGATTAAATTATTTACGTTTTTCTCATTCAAATTAGATATGAAAATACATTTAAAAAAAAAAACTCGGTGGGCGAAATTATAATATGAAAGAAGAACATCAATATTTAATGTTCTCAATTGTAAGTTTTTTTTTATCATCATTTATTCTATCTTTTTATAATGAATCTAGCGATTAAAAAAAAAATGTTTAAATAGCCAATGCTCATCCTAAGCCCAAATGAAAGAGGTTTTGGGTTTTTTTTAATTCAAAGATTTGTGTCCACATATGAAAAAATTCCTGACTCCACCATTGTATATGTTTGTTTTAGTAAGGAGATGTGAGAAGGCTAAGTGTTGTCGAGTTTGACTGGTGTGATGGTCTCGACGGTGTATGAATGTGTGTGAAGTCCATTATGAGAAGGTTCGTTGAGAAGAATCTAATTGGTTCATCAGTCTTTTATGATGTACATATATTTGTCAAAATGGGGTGAGCAAGAGTTATCAATGGCTAATTCGCAAAATAATATAATATTATATGATAGATTTGCAATGTGATGAAGGTGGTAGAAAAGGAGCTTAAGAGATTGTGTAAGGCTTCGTTTGAGATAATTTTTTTTTACTATTTCTAAAATAATTATTTAGTATAAAAATTTCTATTTCTAAATATTTTTATATTAGATAATTGTTTTAGAAAATGGTAAGAAAGCAATCATAAACAAAATCTGTAACAACCCAGATTCTTAATTATCGAGATATAGTATGATTCGACCTAAAGTGCCTCACAGTTTTATTCTATTGTTGTAACTTCTCAAGAGGTCACTCATCTCAGAATTTCTTTAAGATATATTTGCAGGGTCGGAAGAAAGATATAATACCTCTTTGGCATCAATGAGCCAAAACAACATATTAAGGATTTATTTTTTATTTTAAATATTTCATTTCTCTCATATTAATATATTTTAATTAAATTTTTTATTTACTATTATGGATGCATCGAAAAATAATTATTAAATTATTAAAGTTTCTAAAAGGATTCATTTTCCATAGCTTACTGGAGAATATTGTATTTTCACAACTATGAAATGAAACCACATATTATACATTTATTATTTATTAAAAATTATTATAAATTTATTATTTATTAAAATTTATTTAATAACTAAAATAAAAATTACTTGCAAGATCTGATTAAAACTTTTCCCCAATATTTTCTCTCAAACCCATCTTACAGAAAAAACCTACAAATTCAACCCTCTAATAGGAGTTATGACATGTTTTTTTACAAATACAACCCTTATGATAATAATAATAATAATAATAATCCAACATCTCAAATAGAATCAAAAAAATGAAAAACAAAACCACTCCACTTTACCAATCATCTTCTTCTTCACTACTCAACTGAATCAAATATTCAATCAAAATGGATCTATATCGTCCATTTCCAGACCTTCATCCGGAGCTTCACCTTGCAGCTCGTATCGAGCGTCGAAGCCGGCGGCGATTTCTTCCCCTTTGGCGCAGCGATCTCGATCCCATCGCAGGAGATCTTCATATCAACCTTCTTCGTCTTCAAACTACCAACCTTGATCACTGCCTTCGTCTCCATGTAAAGCTCCAATGGAACTGTGGCCTGTTTCAGATCCGGTGCCGTCGACGCCGACGAGCTCATCACCGTCGTGTTCTTCGCGCTATGAACAAACCCCGGAAACGATCCCTCGCCGATTCCGACGCCGTTGGATGAGATGGAGACCGAGATCTGGTCGTAATGGTAAGCGATCCGACGATTAGGGTTTCGCGCTGTGACCGTGATGTCGAGGAGGGAGGTGAGGTGGGTGGAGGAGGTGGTGTTTAGGGCAGATAGGCGGAGGGAGGAAATCGAGAAGGTTGGGCTGTGGGGACGGTAAATCGCGTAGAAGATGCCGCCGGCGATGGCTGCGAGGAGGATGAGGGAGAGGACGGCGAGAATGACAGAGCAGAAGCAGCCGCGGAGCTTTGATGACGGCGGCGGAGGCTGAGGCCGGTATATGGGGCGATTGAAGGGCTGGCCCTTCGAGGCCGAGAACGGAGGCGGGGGATTAGGTTTTGCCGGGTGGTATACTTTGTCGGCCATTGCAGGTTGTGGTGCTTGCTTGTAGATTTGGGAGGGGTTAGCGTTAGGGCTTTATGGTTCGAGGTGTAGGGGAAGGAGAGCATTGTTGAAGTCTTGAAGAAGAGATTGCGAGGCAGGAGCGATGGAGAAAGGAACAGTTTACCTGCTGGCGATGCTTGCTTTCTACCTTACTCAGATTCCTGCTCTTGTTATAGTAGCCTGGCAGGGTTGCGGACCCCTTTTTTTTCCTTCCTTTTTTTACAAATTTGTGAGCAGGAGCTCATATATTATGAACTTAGAAGTTTACAAATACATAGGATGTAGAATTAGTAAAAGAATTACAATGAAAATTTTCAAAGTAATAAATTTTTTTTTTTAACTTTAGTCCAATTAATACAAACTCTCAAACAAATCTTATTCCTAACCTTCAAACTTAGGACCCCATAATTGATAATGAAAGCTCCCAACCAACAGTTAAATGTGAGTTGCGTGGGTACAAACGAGTCAAGTTGAGTTAAAATCAGAGGGTGTTCGAGTCAAGCTTGACCGTTAAATATCGAGCTCGAGCTCGAGCTCAACTAGTCTCACATTGAGCTCCTTCCCGAATCCACTGTTGAGCGTCGTCCCGAGCTACGTTGTCCAAGTCAAGCTCCGTCGTCAGTCATCCCGTCGAAGCCGTTCGTCATCCTGTCGAGCTCCGTTGTCCGTTGTCCCATCATGCTCCATCATCCGTTGTCCTGTCGAACTTCTATGTCTTTTGATTTTCTCGCCAGGCCTTCGATTTGTCTTCCCGCCCACCGAAACCGAAGTTTCGTTTTTCTGCCCCATCACCTCCACGAACTACTCGACGAGCTTACAAATCGAGTGGAGGTCAGTTCGAGCTCAACTTGCAAGCTCAATGAACTCGACTCGTCGAGCTTGTTACACCCCTAGAGCCGCATAAGTAAATAGATTGACAAAAATGATGTACTTGTGCGAGACATCAAGGCCTAGTTGTAGGGTGTCCTCATATAAGTGGTCTGCGATTGAATGCTCATCCTAAAAAAGAAATAAGTTGGACCGTAAAAAAATTCCAAATTCCGAGTTAGAAGACCTCAAGCATGATAAAGAGTGCCTAGAAATAGTATGAGATAGCCATGCAGATTAACAAGACCCTATAGAGATCATTTCTCAGGGTACTAAGCATGGGATGGTTCATAATATTTTAAGCTATCTAACACCATCTTTAATCTTATAATACCAAGTCCACATTCAATAAAGGCTGGTCATATTCTTTGGCAAGTTTGGAGAAATGATTACGTACAGATTTCAAACTTCATAAGCCAATCAGAACGCGTCACATCATTCAATATATTTGTGTATTGATGATGTGGCGCTTTGATTAGCCTCCGGACGCCGTTCGGCATCCACACATAATAATTTCTCCATATTTTAAGAGATTTTAAATTTCATCATTAGGTTTGCCACACATGGCTTTGTTTGCAATGGTTTAGAAGCATTGTAGCCAAAAGAAATGTTATTCATCCTCAAACTTAACAAATGTAATATTGTGAGATGAATTTTATAGTCATATATCTTCTTCTTCTCTTGCTCCATTTTGATGTCATGCTCAAAGGATGGCTTCCATGTTCCCTTACCACCCTTCTTTGCCCTTGTTTTCTGCAAGTATTGTAAGATGTTGCTGATCTGAGTAATATTTTAAGAATGCAAAAAAAAAAAAAAATCCAACAATCAACTACATAATTTATCATATTTAAGTTTCGTTTGGCAGCTTTCTAATATAAAAATTATTACTTCAAAATATTTTTTTACTAAAAAATTATTTTAGAAAGTAGTAAAAAAACATACTTCAATCGAAACTTTAGAGAGAAATTAATCACAAAACTTAACAAATGTAATATTGTGAGATGAATTTTATAGTCATATATCTTCTTCTTCTCTTGCTCCATTTTGATGTCATGCTCAAAGGATGGCTTCCATGTTCCCTTACCACCCTTCTTTGCCCTTGTTTTCTGCAAGTATTGTAAGATGTTGCTGATCTGAGTAATATTTTAAGAATGCAAAAAAAAAAAAAAATCCAACAATCAACTACATAATTTATCATATTTAAGTTTCATTTGGCAGCTTTCTAATATAAAATTGTTACTTCAAAATATTTTTTTACTAAATAAATATTTTAGAAAGTAGTAAAAAACATATCTCAATCGAAGCTTTAGAGAGAAATTAATCACAAAACTTGGGCACAAACAGGCTTCTATGTTCACCTATCTGCATAAAATTAAAATAGATGTACAAGTTAGGCTTCATTTGAAACGACTTTCTTATTGTTTGTTAAAACTATTTTATAGTACAAAAATTAAAATTTTTGCACTAAAAAGCTACTTTAAGAAGCAATAAAAAAGCCGTGCCAAACAAACCCTTAAACTTATTAAATGGAAACATGGCAAGAACTTAAGGATATGCACAGTATTTTTCTTAGTTTCTTAGACTTCGTTTGAGAATACTATCTTCTTTCTTTTTAAAACAGTTTTTTCAGTATAAAATCTTTTTCTGGAACCCGAACCCGACCCATTTTGAAATCGGGTCGGGTTCAACCTGCATTTTCCGGGTCGGGTCCAGGTCGGGTTTTCGTGTCGTGTCAAATATTGACACCCCTAATCAAGAGTACAATATTAAGATGAAATTATCTATGTATAGTGAATTGGGGAACTTATTAGCCCCTCCCGAGCTCTAATGGTGAAGTTGAGAATTGCGGGTATATTTGGGGGCGTTGTAGTTTTTTATTAAGGTGGTTGTAAAATTATTATGGAGAAAGTATATTTTTTGAAAGCTATTGAAAAATCTGCTTCTTACTACAAAAGTTCTTGGGAAGCAACGAGAAAGTAGTACGTAGCTAAAATGAATTATAGTTTCAGTATGAAAATCGTAGAAATAAAAAAGTTGTTCCAAACATAGCTCTTATTCTAGAAACTTCACATGGAAAGTAAATCTTCATGAAGCTCTCTAGACTACTATTCATGATGAAGCTTTCTATGTTGGTTTCATCTATCTAGTAAGGTAGAATAATGGCCTTGCTCATGGTAGGCTATCGTTACCCTATTTCGTAATATGCATTTTAATAGTTTACTTAATTGAATTTTTTGCAAACATAGATTTACAGAGAATTTAAAATTTTTACAATGTAAATTTCGATATAACAGTGGAGTTAATTATTATAATTATACTAGCATATTTATATTAAACTTTCATTAGATATTAATTCTATATTATATGACATTTTATTTATTTTTTACATATGTAGATCCTAGTAGAAATTGAAACAAAAAAATCTTCAAAATGATCTAAAAAGTATTATATATAAATGATTTCATTATTTATCACAATGTACAAAAATTTACTCCTAAAATCATACTATTTCATCCTATTCATAGATTTTAATAAATTTCTATAACATATTATAAATTAATCATACACATTAAAAATGTTAATATTTCTATATATAAATTGCATATGCAACAAGAAGATAATGGGTGAAAGTACATGTTGTTGGTTGTTGATACCCTAATCTTAGACATATATATGTTAATGTACTATATTTTGTCATAGAATTTGAAAAATATTATGAATTATTTAATTAAAATTTAATATTTATATGTGAAACTAATGTAAATAACAAAAAATTTCTCAATCAAAAGATAAAATAACACGTAGAATTCATTTATTATATATTCTTAAGGTTAAAATTAATGATTTTTAATCATTTTTAAAATATAAATAAAAAGATTTTAGTACATTTGGTAGCCCCACCATCCCCCCAAAGAGAATGACTGATAATTATATGCTATATCACATTGATCATGTTAATTAAGAGGGCCACTTAAATAGGATTACCTACCAGTTTATGAAAGATAAAGATCACCTAATCCCTCAAAGACATTTGTGCTCCAATTACCAGAACTTGCTGACATATCTCAACGGTAAAATCAAGTGAAATATCAGCCTATTGCTTTGAAACCTCAAGCCTCTACGTACATAAGGCTAAAATAATCAATGAAATCAGGAGTTGGTGTAGTTTTTCATATATATTATTACATACATAGAAGAATGCACAGTAATATATATATATATATATATATATATATATATATATATATATATATATATATTAGTAGAACTTTCTCCACAAATAGATATTTTTTAACTAGAATTTTTTTACTAAAAACTAATTTAGAAAGCAGTAAGAAACCTGTCCCAAATGAAGCCTATAACATCTCATAAAAAGCTATGAAATCCTATATATTCTCGATTATTTTTTACATCTTGCTTTGGTTGGTTCAAATTTATGTTGATCGAATTCGATGAATCTTTGGAAAAGTTTGTAGGGATCATGCTTAAAGCACAATTGTTCGTGTTCGACTCATATTTGACTGGAATTTGATTCGAAATATAAGAAAATAAATAAAATTCAATGTTTTTTAGGTAAATTAAATAGAAAAATATACCTAAATATAAAAAATTGCATGATTTACTATTAATTAATTTGTAAATATAATAACAAATTAATACTCAGATTTTACATTACAGACTTACATATGAGCAATAATCATAGTGAATAAATAGTGAAGCCAAAGAGCAAACAAGCATAAAACCTTATGAATATTGAATAAAAAAGATTATTATCACAAGTATAACAAAGTTGATTATAGCAACTTTAAAAACTTTAAAAAATGAATGAACAACCTTCAATTATTCAAATCCATTGATAGACAAAGCAGAGGGAAAACATCTAAGTTAATTATTGTTGCAACATTAAAGTGAATGAACAACAAAAAATAAAGACTTTGCAACTTAATGGTAAAATAGTTTAAGGAGAAGAGCAAGCTGAATAACCTCTTACAATCAAAAGGAGATGACATCAAGATTATATTAAAGTTTTATTTGGCATAATTTTTTAGTGCTTTCTTAAACAGCTTTTTAATACAAAAATTTCTTGAACTCAAATTTTTTGTACTAGAAAGCTACTTTAGAAAGTACTAACAATGCTGCACCAAATGAAGCTTAAGGCTTTATTTGAGATGGCTTTCTTATTATTTTGTAAAACTATTTTTTAATATAAAAATCTTATAAATAGAGAAAAAAATAGTTGTCTAAAACTGTCACAAACGAAACCTAAAAGTAGCAACCTTTCAAACGGATGGGAAATTCTAAATAAAAAATACTTATTAATGAAATGAATATACCTTTCAAACGGATGAAATTTAAACAATTGAATTGAAAGATGAAGCTCACATAAAACTATATAAGTTTTAACTTCTCAAATCCTCTAAATAGTTGCATAGTTTTATACCACACTAGTTATAGTGGAATTAATGTTCATTTCTCTAAAGTTATCAAGTTATTACTGCCTAAGGGTTGATTTGGGACAGCTACTCTATTTTATGAAGTTAGTTGTTAAGAATTTGTGGAAAAAGAAACTTCGCTATCGTCGTTGCAAAAAGTAATTTTTCTCCACAAAATTTTTTGAAAAAACAATGAGAAAGCGTCAAAGAAGCAGTATCCATATGAAATTATGGTTATTATCTAAAAAGAAAAGTAGCCAAAAAAATTGTCTCAAATAAATCCTAAATCATCTCAAAAAAACTTTATAGACATTTTTATTATAGAAGCATGCAAATCTTCAAAAACCTCGAACACTTTCCTATATGATATAAGCACCTCAATATCCCAAATAAATTTAACCCAAAATATTCTTACATATTGCTTCAATAATTTAATACTTACATGTGTGTGCATATTAAAAAAAAAACAACAAGATAAACATTAACAAATAAATATGTTTGTTCATATTTGGATTTCTTAAAAAATGAATTCAAATTATCTATTCAAGTTTTGTTCGCTTTCATAACTGAATGAGTTGAAAAAGAGTAAAAAACAATCTTTCATAACAACCTTAAAGTGGCCTTAATTCAAATGAATTAGTTATATTATATAGGTTGAGGGTTATAAAAAATACCTTTCACTAGAGCAAGAGGTGCCAAGACTATAAGATATGAAATACAAGCGATATTTTCTAAAATTATTATAGTGTATTAGAATGTGATGAAGTTAGCATGTAGGCAGTAGACGATGACAAATGTTAATATTAGTTGAAGGTGGTATTGGCCATTAATTGGTGTTGAAGAGCAAGTTATGAAACACATCAAGGATGATCATCAATGGAGTTCAATGTAGATTGAAAGTGGGTGTTGGAGGAGAATTGATAAAGATCATTAATGGATCTAGGCTTAGTATTCCCTTTTTTAGCATTCTTATACTTACCAAATGGCAATTAAATTAAATTTTATGGTATAAATTGGCTTCATTGGCCATAATTTGAGCATGAACATATTATATGAGGTTTGCATAGGAGTGAATTATATCTCATATTAGTGATCAATAGAATTGAACAAGGAAGATGCCTATGAGAAAACCCACTTGAAGCAGCTCATGGTCTACCCTGGGAATGTGGTTGGCCTCATTAAAACTATTCTTTGATGGACTGTCCCTCATTTTGAGCAATCTTATATATAATATAATAATCTTTAATGATCATTTGGTTTACATTAAACTAATTGACAAAGAGCTTGTTGAGTTCAATGAATGTGTGGATGGTCCCTAGCTCTTCAATGGTAAGAGAACTAAGCCTGAGGACGATCTATTATAGTGGTAGGGAAGATCTAGCAGAATGGTTCTTTATAAACTTATTAAATTTGTTTCATGATCTTATAATGATTAATGCATATATAATGGTCAGATGAACCACCATAAGAGTCAATTACATTAAACTTAAATGCACCAAAATTGGCTATTGATTGATATTGTAAATCAAAGGAAAGGGCTCCTAAAAATTAAGATATACATGAGGATGATTATTATCCCCTCATAGATAAAATGTTAAGGCTGCTTCCATAGGACATCACAAGGGGTGTTTGCAAGGCAATGTTGGGTCGAATTTGTGTTGATGGTTTGAAGTTTATGAGTTAGTTAGGTCACATGAGATATCATGTATGGATTGAACCATTAGAATTAAGGAGGTCATTAAAAAAGTGTTATAAGAAAATGAATTTTATATTGGTGATGGAAGAGCACTATATGGGTCTCATCGATCAAGCCAATATGATGGTATAGTTAATCATTTGGGACGATCTCTGATATAATCATATTATTAAACTGTGACTTACAAAGGCCCGTGTATGAACTGAAGTATCTCATTTTGAGATTCTTCCATCATATAGGCTAAAAAAGGCTTCACTAGTATGACTATGATTACCAAGTTAGAAGGGAGTAGAAGGTTTGCTTCTTTATTGGTTCTTGGTGTGATGAGAGTTGGTCCAAGAAGCTCTAGTATTGCAAGTACTACACATGTCCTCAATTGGGCATGTTATCAATGATTAATTACCCTATATAATATATATGACAAGTAGCTTCCCATGAATGACATGGAATTATTGCATGCTAGAATATTTATGATTGCATATATAGGAAGCCTTAGAAAAAAATCCTAAACACATATAAATAAATGATAAAAAATTTAGAGAGGACATAATATTTTTTATATAAAAACTTTAAAATGAAAAAAAAAGGGATTAACCCAATTAAAATAGTTCTGCTACTTTAGTTAAAGAATATATGTATAATCCATCCTCTATATGTTGAAGAGGCAAAATAATTTTAATTAAAAGGGATGAGTTTTACAATGGTGGTGGAGAGTATTAGAAGCTAATGGAGTTGCATGTCAATAATATGCATGAATATCAATCAAAGAGCATATCTTTCTATCATGTAAGAGATAGAAAGATATGGTTAATAAAAATAACTTGGATTTGAAAAAAAATGATGACGATTGGCAGTGTCAATTGATCATCGGTGATGACAAATGATTGATGACTATCATTAAATTTGATCATGATAACAATGAACAATAGTGCCAAAAGTTAGACCTTTTAAGGTAGTCAATGTGGTTGTCCTCCTAGCCGAAGGGAAAACAGGATGACTAAGATAGGTGAGCAAGAAGTCTTGATAGATGAAATATCAAAGATAGTTAGCGATTGTTCCAATTGTAGGTTAGACCTATTAAATTTTCTAAGTATCAGAATTTTTTATACAATAATTTCTCTCCAAATGTGTAGGAATGGGGACTATTTATAAACTTTTGTATAAGACAATATGATTATTTCTACAAAAAATAGATCTTGTTTAATCTCAATACATTAATGATTTCAATATAAAATTATTTTGGGTTGTCTGATATTTTTCATCGAAGTATTTGTTTTGATTATAAACACATAAAATTAAAAGTAAATTTAACCCCATAAACTATCTCAAGAAAATTTCAATTATGTTTCTAACTGCCTGATCTAGGCATATTTAGAATTTGGATCTAGATATTCTTGACATCGCTGGATTCATCTTATCGAACTACACTATCTCGAATATAAGCATAAAATAGAGTTCAAATGATATCATAATAAAATTTTAAAATTTTTTCCTAAACATTTTGGCTGCTTAAAGATCTAAAAAATACATCAAAATTTTTCTTGATCCAGAAATTTTTTGCTAATGTATAAAAAATTATTAACTTAAACCCTAAAAAACCAAAAGACAATGAATGATTTCTTAAAAAATGTTGTTAATGATACCTATAATTTAAGGTACTATAGTCTTTTTGTTCTAGATCTTAAAGCTCTTCCTTCAATGGAGCTTATATAAAAGAGCAATTCAATAAGAAAAAAATAATAATGATTGTGATAGCCATGAAAAAAGTTTCATAAGCAACAATTTACAGAGAAAAATAATCATATTATCTTCATAAATTACAAAAAATTAAAAATATATTTACACTTTGACTTCGAATTATTTTCTTGGTGAGATGTTGTTATTAACAAGCCTAATTTGCAATAAAAAAAAATTTCGAGATAAAAGCTATTGTTGATTGACATAAGAAGCATATGAGTACTGTTTAAGTAATTGAGACGACTATAGAGACACAGATGAGCTGCTTTTATTTTCCGCTTTAAAGATTTATTCGAAAAGAGGCATTTCCTCTTTAGTTGAGTGCTTCTTAAGGGAAAAAATAGCTCTTTTGAGGAATTTTAAAAATATTTTGTCTCATGTAAAAGGAATGCATCATAAAATTTTAAATGTATTCGAAATTCATCCGCTAATTTATTTTTTGTGCATTTGAAAATTGTTAGATTTAGCTGATTTTCAAATATATTAATTGTAAATGTTTGTCATTGTCTCAGCAGGCCGCTAGCCCTGTTGCGGCTAGAAGCTAGCCTCCGCCGCAACCGCCATCACCTGTTGATAACCATTGTTGTTGCAGCTTGAGGTAGCTATCACTTGATGCGAGCCACCGCCAGTGCTATTAACCATCGTCCGCCATTGGCTGTCGTCGTCATTGTGCTTCAGCCATGATCTACTATATTTATCATTGGGCTTTACGCTGCAATTGTATTCCATTTTATCCTGCAAGTTTTTTTTTTCATCCAATCAAACAACTTCTTAGAAAATGATCAAGTCATCATATTTCATTATTTTATTGCATATGATATTTAAGGCTTCATTTGGAATAGTTTTCTTATTGCTTCTTAAAACAAATTTTTAGAGCAAAAAATTTTAATTTTTGTACTAAAAAAAAGTTTTAAGAAACAATAAGAAAGTCATCCCAAATGAAGCCTAAATTTATATACAATATTAATTTTAAGCTCTAAAATCTCTTGAAATTTTGTAAGAATTAATATATTTTCTTACATATAAAAATGACTAAGAGTGAAATATGATTTTGTAAAATATATTTACTTTGCACAAACAACCGAATTTCCTCTAAAGAAAAATTTTCAGTTTTGAAATATAATAGAGATTTCGGCTGGAATAAAACGTCCCCATTCCCCAGCTTTCAATTATACAAAATTTAATAAATAAATCAATATCATTAAATAGTGAGATAAATAATTTGTTTTTTTTTTATGCCATAACACTATTCAAATTAAATAAAAACTTATGGGCGTATCAAAGACATTTTGAATTATTTTAATGAATTTAGGCTTCATTTGAAAAAAAAAATATTCGTATTGTTTTCTAAAGCAGCTTTTAGTACACGGATTTCTTAAAAGCAGATAGTGACCAAAAACTATCCCAAAGGAAGCCTTAGGCTTCGTTTGGAATAACTTTCTTTCTGCTTTAAGAAGCAGTAAGAAAGTCATCCCAAACGAAGCCTTAATCTAAATAATTATGATGAATTAGTTTTTTTAGTGAGGGTGGTAAAAATTAGTTATTTCTTCAATAAATTTAATCCTTGAGATTATGATCAAATTAGATCATCAAATTATTCTTAGATTCTCAATTAATCTTAAATATATTGATCATATATTTTGAAACTTGTAACAAAAAAAAAAAATGTAGTGAACAAAGAGTTGCTACATAAGCAAATCATAAACTATTCATTATCACAAAGTAAAAAAGTTCATCTAAGGTTTTGTTTGGATAACTTTTTTACTAATTTTAAAAATAATTTTTTAGTGAAAAATTTATTGAATTAAAATTTATTGTAAAAAAAAATGATTTAAAAATAATAAAATAGCTATATCAAATTAAGCCTAAATAGCTAGTCTCTAAGCTGAAGTTGCTAGAATAGCCCTAAAATGAAAGTCATCATGACACATGAAGAACCCGAACCCGACCCGTTTTGAAACCGGGTCGGGTCCAACCCGGATTTTTCGGGTCGGGTCCAGGTCGAATTTTCGTGTCGTGTCAAATATTGACACCCCTAGATAAAGCCAAGAGAACTAGGTATTTATCTCACTAGTGGAGCTCATAGTAGAACTTGCTAGAGAGTTCACCAAAAAAAAATTCTTTATCTAATAATCTTATGCTTGATTTTTTAGACTTAGGCTTCTTTTTTTATTGATTTTTTAGTATAAAAATTTTAATTTTTATATTAAAAAAATGCTTTAATAATTAATAAGAAAGTCGTTCTGAACGAAACCTTATTAATATGTAATAAAATAATGAAATATGCATAATTGTATGTATGAGATTTTAAGAGAAAAAAATTTAAATAATATATGGCTCTCAATGATCCCTCCATCACATAATTGTAATCCCTATCATCCACTATAATGCTTGGTATTATAAAAATTAAATATTGGGTGCCCAAATTGAGCCAAATATGATCCATTTGGATCCATCAATTCAAAATTTTAAATTAATGGAAAAGAGCTACTACTAATCTATCTTTGAATGCCATGTAGTGATGCATTAATGCACTATTGCTACACATAAAGATGAGCTTGAGTAGAAAAGGGTTTTTAATCTTTCATGCATACTTCAAGCATGTGAAAACTATGTAGCATCACCAGTAATAATGGAAGTTTAATATATGAATCTTGTTGATAATTCGGCCCTCAAATATATTAATTCAAAACTAAGAAACACCCACAACCTTACAAAGTAAGGCTTCGTTTGGGATGGTTTTCTGACTGCTTCTTAAAGCAGTTTTCTAGTACAAAAAATAAAAATATTCTACAAGAACCTGCTTTAAGAAGCAGTAAGAAAGCCGCCACAAACGAAGCCTAAATTGGGTGTAAAAAACTTAAATGTATGCTAATCGAAGATGCTTAGTGCTCAAGTATTATCTATAGATGTTGCAAAATGTCTTGTTAGGCCAACCTTAGTTGGTCCCTTCATATGTTTGAGAGATGAATTATCAACAAGATTCATGAAAATTCCATTATCAATGATGATTTTACGTAGTTTTACCGACCTTAGTTGAACTATCTTGGAAAGCAAAGTAACTAAAAAGTTATCTTAATTAATCTTACAATTCATTTGGTTAATTGAAATTAGAAAACTCATTATGGGATAACAATTTTTATTAAAAAAATGGATTTAGTTTGTATGGTGTTTAATTTTAATTTAAAAATTAAATAGATAATTAAAACTTCTCAAATGTAATGATTCAATATTTCACTAATAACATAGATGAAAATAGAATCATCAAATTTTAAAATAAATTTCCTTGCTGCAATCAATCAAAGTAAAGAACTAAGTCGTTAAGAGTTTTGCTTTTTGATTAAGCAGAATAACTAATCTTATCAAAGCAACCTCATTCTTAATCTCCCTAGTTTATTACAAGTGTATGTACGTATTTCGTTATTAAAAAATAATATAGGTTTCTAAGTTATTATCTTTAAAATTCAGTAAGAAAACTTAGTAGAATATTAGTTTTGATGTTCAAGATGATGATCTAATTAGGTAATATTTTTTTTATAGAAACTATTTAAAAATTATTTTCTTAGTTTTGATGGATAAGAGTTAAATATCAAAACCTAAATGGAGTAGTGATTATATTAATGGTGTTGAGAATTTTTTAGAATTTACAACTCAAAGTCAAAGTTTAGTACAAAAAGTTCTATGTCCATGCAAATTATGCATTAACAAATATTTTCATTATGTAAAAGATGTCAAGTTGCATTTACTCTCTAAATGATTTTTTCCTAGATATGCTGTTTGGAACCAATATGGAAATGAACATGCTTTTGCAGCTGAAGGTACAAGATCAGAAATATTTAGTGATACTTATAATGTTAACAAAGTATAAAATGAAGGCGAGCAACCCAAAACAAATGATATAAAATGATTGATAAGGGACACATTCTGTTCAAGCAAGCAATGTCAATTTAGATGATGAACATAATCCAAGCAATGCCAATTTAGATGATGAATATAATAAGAACAATATATATATATATGACAAACGATGATGCGATAAAATTTGGTAATTTATTATTGGAAGAAGGAGCATAATTATACCCTGATTGTAAGTCATTCACGAATTTATTCTTAACCTTACATTTATTTGGCCTAAAGTGCTTACTCTCTTGGTCCGTAAGATGTTTTGATAAATTTATTGAGTTATTGATTGAAGATTTTCCTAATGGTTCATTGTTACCTAAGAATATATACAAAGTGAAGAAGATAATGAAAGTGTTTGATATTGGATATATAAAGATAGATGTATGTCTAAATGATTGTTGTATATTTTGGAAAGATGTATCTAATCAAGAGTTATGTCATATTTGTGGTTGGTGGACAAGTGCGAAAAAAAGTCCAAATAGAGGAAAGAAAAATCAAATGAAAGGTACAAAGGTTGTTCAATACTTCCCATTGATTCTTAGGCTTCAAAGATTGTTTAAAATAAAAAAAGTGTGCTGAAGAGATTATTTGGCATGCCAAACAAAAAAATATAAATGGGTTGTTATGGCATCCAACTGATGGAGTAGCCTGGAAATCCTTTGAGTCAAGATACCCTAATTTTGCTTCAGATCCACATAATGTTCGCCACGTATTAGTAAGTGACAGTATTAATCCATTTAAGAGTATGAGTAATACATACAGCATTTAGTCCATATTTTTGGTTGCATACAACATTCCTCCTTGGATTGCAATGAAACAAACATCTTTCATTATGTCTACTATTATATCATGGGAGAAGAGTCCATGAAATAATATTGATGTTTATCTCCAACAGCTAATAAATGAGTTGTATGAATTATTGCATGGGGTGATATCCTACGATGCATCCTCTGGACAATCATTTAACTATGAGCTACATTAATGTGGACGACCAATAATTTTTTGGCTTATGGTATGCTTTTGATTGGAGCACCAAAGGCAGCTTCGTTTGTCCTTGTTGTGCCAAAAATACAGAGTCTTTATGGCAATATAGAGGGAAGAAATTCTTGTATATGGGTCATCGCCATTGATTACCAGAGAATCACTTATTTCATCGATAGAAATAATACTTTGATAACACAAAGAAGATCCGTAAAGCACCTAGAAGGAAACTATTAGTGACATTTTACGACAATTAATTGTGATAATCTTTAATTTGGACTTTGTACTGGCTGAACATCAAATTTGGAAGAAAAAATTAATTTTCTTTATGCTACCTTAATTGGGAGTATAATTTACAACCACACAATCTTGAAGTCATGCATATTAAAAAAAAATGTATATGATAATTTCATTGACACTTTACTTGATCTTGAGAAATGTAAAGATGGCGGACATTCAAATTCAGAGTGAGTTGCATCAACAAATTCTTGAAAATGATTCTTATTTTTTTCCCACGGTTTGCTTCACAATGTCAGAAAAGGAGAAAAGGAGAAATTGATGTTATGTCAAGTTTTAAAAAATATGAAAATGGCTAAAAGTTATGCATATAATATTTCAAGGTGTGTTAATATTACAGAATGTAAGATTACGAGCATAAAAAGTCATGACTATCATGTGCTTATTAAATATATTCTACCAATTATTTTGATGTCATGTTATCCATTTGATGAAATTCTATATATTATTGCGAAGATATCAAAATTCTTGAAGTCAATTTGTGCTAATGTTATCAATCCGATCGAGTTGGATATGGCACAGAAGAATCTTGCAATAACATTATGTAAAATGGAAAAATCAATACTCCTATCCTTCTTCACAATCATGGTTCATCTACATATTCATCAACTCTTAAGTATTTATTTAAAATCTTAAACTTGAATATTCATGAAACAACTATTAGGATAATTTACTCTCATAAAAATTTTATTTTTTTGCCTTTCTTCCTATATGATCTTTTAAAATCAAGTGTGTTACAGTGTTGATCATACTCTACAATATAAAAATTATTAACGAATTATATTTCATTAATATTTCTAATTAATAACTTAACTACTTATCATAAGGATAAAAATAAAAGAATATTACATGTTCGTGTACCGAGTTGAATTCTTTCATCTACGGAACTTAGAACCTGTTTAAACACGACTGAGAATCACCAGTTCTCAAGCCATCAATCAATATGAACATGAACTGTTTAGCTGATGAACCTCCGAATCCATCAGCTTAAGCTTCACTAAGCCCAGACGGCGAGAGAAGACATGGAAGCAGCGCCGAGGAAAAGCGCGACGTAGGAGGCGACCTGCATCCGGAAATTGCAGCTCATCCGGCGGCTTAGAAAGTCGGCTGCGATGAGATCGACGAGCGCCATGTAGATGAGTATGCCGGCGGACACAGAATCCAGTACGCCTTCGACCACGAGCGCACGCGGGCTTCTGCTGTTGTATTGCCTCGCCAGCGCCGTACCAACACCGACTCCCGCCGGCGTCGTTATCGCGAAGAAGGACGCCATCAACGCGGCCGCCGAGTTCTTGAACTGCGCCTGCACCACACCGCATGCGTCAACCTCAATGGATCCGAGAATTATCAGTTCTCGTTAATTAAAGAAGTTACGGCTGATATTAGAAAACAGCTAAATTTGACAAATTCTATGGACGAAACAACGAAAAATGACAAATTTTATCTAAAAACGATGCAATATCAGTCCGCATAAATTATAGAAGCTATGGTTGATGTTAGAGAACAACTGAATATGACGAGTTCTATCGATCAAACGGCTCAGACTCTTCAACCGAAAGGCTAAAAACTCATTAATTTCACGATTACTAATCATTTCCACAGCTGTAAACAATCCGAGAATATCAAAAGAAAAAAAAAAGCTCGAATTTTATCAGAAACAATCATGAAAGTTTCAAGCTTACTCCAAAATTCTGGTTACCGTCGCATAAATCTTCCAATCGAAAAGATCATAGCATAGTAAAAATGCCCAAAATCACTAAACTTTTACAGTTATTTCAAAAGGAACGAAATAAAGAAATTTTACCGTATTTAAAATCATGAAATTTCTCAACTAAAAATACTGCAAACAAATAATAATTTCACTTAACAATAAGAAATAAGAACAAAATCAAGCTTTAAAACTAAATGGAAAACGAATCAAAGTAATGAAAAAGTCCTAATTTACGCACCTGCGATATACACCCGCCCAACGCGAACCCCTCGAAGAACTGGTGGAAAGAGAGCGCAGCGATCAATGGCCGGATTGTGCACGGGCTCTGCGATACGCCCAGCGATAACCCGATAATAACGGAGTGCGAGACAATCCCCAGCTCCAAAATCTAAGCACAAATCTTTATCACTTAGTTATCAGATTCTTCAAAACGAACGGAGATTAGCGCCATGAAGCGGTGTATAACAGTACCTGCGAGACGACTACGTGCCTCACGTGCGAAGAGACTTGGCCCTCGTCGTCGTGGGCATGCGCATGCCCGTGCGGGTGAGAGTGTGTATGACTATGAGACGCTGCGTGCGCGTGGATTCCGACGATGTGCATAGGATCCTCGCCGTCACCGACCTCCTCGTCAAACTCCGGCGCCGCTGCAATGATCGAATCCGACGAGGTCGCAGCAGCTGCGGCGGCGGAAGCGGCCGCTTTCAGACCCATCTGCTCCTCACGATGCTTTCGCTCATACATCTGCGTGCTCGCGAAATCCACGACGAGGGTTCCAAGCGCAGCGAGCATTGCAAAGAAGCCTGAGAAGGGAAATCGCTGCCATGGGGATTCCGGAAGGCAGGGATCGGTAAGAGCAGTCTGTGCGTCGTGAAGCATATGGACGAATCCAGTCGCGAGGATAACCCCCGCGGCGAACGCCTTTGCCAACACGAAGAGGCTTCCATCCGTTCGAAGAATCCGCCGCTTCCGCCCCACAAGAGGAATCGCAACGCCACCAACGCCGGCTACCAGTATTGCTCCGACCGCCATCATCTTAAGCCGGAAAGCGGCCGCATCATCTCGGCATGCATCGCCGACTTTGCCGTGGCCGTTGGAACAGCTCGAAGCCGATAGCGACGCCGTTGCTTGCTGAATTAAGGTTTCTAATACATCATAAAAGAAAGAGAGACCAAAAAGAAACCACAAATCACAATCTTTAACTAAAACTAAATGGAATATTATCAATTTCTTGAGCTTTACCTGAATACATACGGGATTTGTGGCGTATACCGCTGAGCAGGAACAGGGGCTCAGGCTCCTGGATACAGATTGGAAAATTAGGTTTACAACTCAGATTAGAAAAACCTAAGCTTTCGATTCAAAACAGAACCCTACCTCGAGAAAAGACATCAATCTGAGCTTTCTGCTATCCGTAAATCGGTAGCCTCGTTATTGATTACAAGCGATTACTCTCCGAGTCTCGAGGAGGACGAAGATGCAAGGTGAAGCGTGACGGTATTATTAATTCTTCTATCTGCCTTTCTATCAAGAGAATGTCGACATCCGCGCGCATGAGAAGTAAAAGAACCTCATTGTAATTGTAGCGAAGAGGAAGGCGGAGAACCCTCCTCTCGAAGAGATTCTTCCCTGCTTTGTTTGGCCACCTCGTGGCGCATGGGATGCCGTTTGTTTTATAATCGAACGGTCAGAATGGAAGGAAGAGAATCGAGGCCATGGTTTAAGAGAATTTAGAGGAGAGGCCCGTTGGTTTGCACACGTGGCGGGATCTCCTCGCGGATGGACTAGGTGTTGAGAGAATGTCGACATAATGACGATGGCGGGATCCGGTGTTGCCACTTTGTGGGCTGACTGACATATTTAATAAATAATTGCTTGCTGTATGGATCACTTATCATCGTCTGTTACATCATTTTAATAGATCACGAAGTACAATGAACGGTGATCCATGGTGATGGACGGATATTTTAACGTTATGTACGATGAGAAATTTCTTAAAAAAAATTTATTTGTCTTAGTTCAAGTAAGCTAAGGGAAAGGAAAAAGTCTCCATTTATATATATAGTCATAAAATTTTTAAAATATTCTTCATATTATTTATGTATACCAAATTTAATTTTAGAGTATTATATTGCGCAATTTAATTTATCGAGTATATAAATTTAATTTAAAATAATCTCTTATCTTATAATTATAATATAAAATTGATTTCAATTTAATCTCTTGACTTTATAAAATTAATCATAACTTAATTCCAAAAAGATCAATTTTGTATAAATAAGAGGGTACAGCTTTGTTTGGGAGGCTTTTTTATTACTTCTTAAAACAGCTTTTTAGTACATAAATTTTAATGATTGTGCTAGAAAACTGTTTTAAGAATCAATAAGAAAGCCTTCTCAAACAAAATATGAGACTTCGTTTGAGACGGCTTAATTATTAAATTTTAAAACAAGTTTCTAGTATAAAAAATTTAATTTTTATACTAGAAAATTATTTTAAGAAGCAATAAAAATGCTGTCCTAAACGAAAGACTTCGTTTGAAATAGCTTTCTCATTGTTTTCTAAAATAATAAAAAATTTCTAATTCAATAAAAAATTTTAACTAAAAGATTATTTTAGAAAGCATTAAAAAAGTTGTCTCAAACAAAATCTAAATTAAATCAATGTTATATTGTAAAACTAAAATGATCATATATGAATAACTGAAAAAGTAGTTTAAAATATATATGTTGCATATTATCATTCATTTTAATGAAAAAGAAATTTAATGTCTCATTTAATGAAATATTTATATTATAAAAATTATGCTTAAATCATTTTAAGAATAATTAGTTTTCTCAAAATATATTACTCTTCTTGTATCATAACTTAAAAGAATAAATTGGGATAGAATATTTTAATCTAATTTTTATTAAGATGAGCACTTTTTTTTATTTTAAATTGAATCTAAATTTTTAACAACGAAAGAGTTCTTATATTATATTCATCTCATAATAAATTAAAAAAAAAAAATCTTTATTAAAATTTGATAACTATTTTCTCATTTTTTTTTTCTTAGATATGAGTATTAAGTACCATCTCTCTTAATGTTAAGGGCATCAAGAAATTCCCTTTTGATGTATCATAGCCGTTTTAGGGAATATTAGATTAGATATATTAAAATGTCACTAGCTACCATGATACCTCTAGTGGCTCTTTTTATGGAGTAATTAATTATTCCGACAGGTTACCGAAATGCATCAGAAATCAATAACAAAATGTCACGTCACTAAAGTGCTCAGTACCGTGATCGGTACAACGCGCTCGGTACACTCGGTATGCTCGGTATTTTCACCGGATGTAATAATTTTTCCCTTCATGTTACTAGAAGTTTCTCACTTTATCTTCACCATAGTGAATTGTGCCATTTTAGTTGATGCCAAATTGAAGTATAGAGTAGAAGAATTTTAGGAACTTGGATGATAAGTAGGCTGATGAATTTAGAGGTAGCTTTGGTTGTAATCTCTCTTTCATATACTTATAATTCTTGTGAGACTTGTCTTTTTTGTGTTCCAATAAGAGTATAAAATCATTTCTTTATTAAAAAAGGCTCATGAGCAATGGTTCATCAAACTTGTTGATGTTCTTTTTGAGTTATGAAAGATTTAGGCTTCGTTTGGGACGGCTTTTTTATTTCTTTCTAAAATGGAGTTTTAGTACAAAATTTTTTAATTTTGTACTAAAATTCCGTTTTAGAAAGCAATAAAAAAGCCGTCCCAAACGAAGCCTTATTCTCTTGTTTTTTTTTTACCTTCTCAAAAAGATGAGAAAATTGGCGAATTAGGCTTCATTTGAAATGACTTTCTTATTGGTTCTTAAAATAGCTTTTTAGTACAAAAAATTTAATTTTTGTACTAAAAATCTACTTTAAGAAGCAGTAAGATAATCAAAGCCTTAGGCTACGTTTGAGACAGCTTTGTTTCTGCTTCTTAAAGCGGTTTTTAGTATAAAATTTTTTAGTTTTTTAGTATAATGCAGCTTTAAGAAGCAGTAAAAAAGCTGTCTCAAACAAAGCCTTAGTGTGCCAGCTTGATAGTTGTCAGGATCAAGTTAATTAAGACAGATTACAAATGCCACTCACTTAACATTTTAATAACAATTGCTAGAACAACTTGAAAATGAAACTGACTAGTCCAAGAGGTCTCTCACGCAAAAGAATTTGTCTAATGAAACACAATTTCATTTTAAAATTTTATAAAATTTATGAAGCACTTTATAGATATTAGTCGATAAGAATTACTCATTTACAATAATTATTATCAAAATTTTCAACGCAAGTTTTCTTATGTATCTTAATAGTAGCATGTCTTTTAGGCTTCGTTTGGAACAACTTTCTTACTGCTTCATAAAGCAACTTTTTAGTACAAAAAATATTTTTTATACTAAAAAGCTGCTTTACGAAGCAGAAAAAAAGTCGACCCAAACAAAACTTTAGTGTTAATTCTTGACCTAAACCAATTAAGGCGGTTGGGGTCCAAAAATAAGCTCAAAGAATATTTTGATGGACTTTGTGCTCCATCAATTTAGTAATTTCTAGCACAAAAATGTCATAAGATTTCCAAAGCTCATCTCTCTGGGTCTTTCTTTCTCTCTCAATTTTTCTCTTCAAGCTTATATTATGTTGTTAGTAAGGCTCTAATCACCTACGAACAATTTTTTATCTAT